>NC_140996.1:212801179-212944755 GCF_052327205.1 Somniosus microcephalus | reverse complement strand
GGCTGGAAGGAAGGAAGGAAGGAAGGAAGGAAAGGTGGAAGGAAGGGTGGAAGGAAGGAAGGAAGGAAGGGTGGAAGGAAGGAAGGGTGGAAGGAAGGAAGGGTGGAAGGAAGGAAGGGTGGAAGGAAGGAAGGGTGGAAGGAAGGAAGGGTGGAAGGAAGGAAGGAAGGAAGGGTGGAAGGAAGGAAGGAAGGGTGGAAGGAAGGAAGGGTGGAAGGAAGGAAGGGTGGAAGGAAGGAAGGGTGGAAGGAAGGAAGGGTGGAAGGAAGGAAGGGTGGAAGGAAGGAAGGGTGGAAGGAAGGAAGGGTGGAAGGAAGGAAGGGTGGAAGGAAGGAAGGAAGGGTGGAAGGAAGGAAGGAAGGGTGGAAGGAAGGAAGGAAGGGTGGAAGGAAGGAAGGAAGGGTGGAAAGAAGGAAGGAAGGGTGGAAGGGTGGAAGGAAGGAAGGGTGGAAGGAAGGAAGGCTGGAAGGAAGGAAGGGTGGAAGGAAGGAAGGAAGGCTGGAAGGAAGGAAGGAAGGAAGGAAAGGTGGAAGGAAGGGTGGAAGGAAGGAAGGGTGGAAGGAAGGAAGGGTGGAAGGAAGGAAGGAAGGGTGGAAGGAAGGAAGGAAGGGTGGAAGGAAGGAAGGAAGGGTGGAAGGAAGGAAGGAAGGAAGGAAGGAAGGAAGGGTGGCAGGAAGGAAGGGTGGAAGGAAGGAAGGAAGGGTGGCAGGAAGGAAGGAAGGGTGGAAGGAAGGAAGGAAGGGTGGAAGGAAGGGTGGAAGGAAGGAAGGGTGGAAGGAAGGAAGGAAGGGTGGAAGGAAGGAAGGAAGGGTGGAAGGAAGGAAGGAAGGGTGGAAGGAAGGAAGGAAGGGTGGAAGGAAGGAAGGAAGGGTGGAAGGAAGGAAGGAAGGGTGGAAGGAAGGAAGGAAGGGTGGAAGGAAGGGTGGAAGGAAGGAAGGAAGGGTGGAAGGAAGGAAGGAAGGGTGGAAGGAAGGAAGGGTGGAAGGAAGGAAGGAAGGGTGGAAGGAAGGAAGGAAGGGTGGAAGGAAGGAAGGAAGGGTGGAAGGAAGGAAGGGTGGAAGGAAGGAAGGAAGGGTGGAAGGAAGGAAGGAAGGGTGGAAGGAAGGAAGGAAGGGTGGAAGGAAGGAAGGAAGGGTGGAAAGAAGGAAGGAAGGGTGGAAGGGTGGAAGGAAGGAAGGGTGGAAGGAAGGAAGGAAGGCTGGAAGGAAGGAAGGAAGGAAGGAAGGAAGGGTGGAAGGAAGGAAGGAAGGAAGGAAGGAAAGGTGGAAGGAAGGTTGGAAGGAAGGAAGGTTGGAAGGAAGGGTGGAAGGAAGGAAGGGTGGAAGGAAGGAAGGGTGGAAGGAAGGAAGGGTGGAAGGAAGGAAGGAAGGGTGGAAGGAAGGAAGGAAGGGTGGAAGGAAGGAAGGAAGGGTGGCAGGAAGGAAGGAAGGGTGGAAGGAAGGAAGGAAGGGTGGAAGGAAGGAAGGAAGGGTGGAAGGAAGGGTGGAAGGAAGGAAGGGTGGAAGGAAGGGTGGAAGGAAGGTTGGAAGGAAGGAAGGTTGGAAGGAAGGGTGGAAGGAAGGAAGGGTGGAAGGAAGGAAGGGTGGAAGGAAGGAAGGGTGGAGGTGGAAGGAAGGAAGGAGGTGGAAGGAAGGAAGGAAGGGTGGAAGGAAGGAAGGAAGGGTGGCAGGAAGGAAGGAAGGGTGGAAGGAAGGAAGGAAGGGTGGAAGGAAGGGTGGAAGGAAGGAAGGGTGGAAGGAAGGGTGGAAGGAAGGAAGGGTGGAAGGAAGGAAGGAAGGGTGGAAGGAAGGAAGGAAGGGTGGAAGGAAGGAAGGAAGGGTGGAAGGAAGGAAGGAAGGGTGGAAGGAAGGAAGGAAGGGTGGAAGGAAGGAAGGAAGGGTGGAAGGAAGGAAGGAAGGGTGGAAGGAAGGAAGGAAGGGTGGAAGGAAGGAAGGAAGGGTGGAAGGAAGGAAGGAAGGAAGGGTGGAAGGAAGGAAGGAAGGCTGGAAGGAAGGAAGGAAGGCTGGAAGGAAGGAAGGAAAGGTGGAAGGAAGGGTGGAAGGAAGGAAGGAAGGGTGGAAGGAAGGAAGGAAGGAAGGAAGGAAGGAAGGAAGGAAGGAAAGGTGGAAGGAAGGGTGGAAGGAAGGAAGGAAGGAAGGGTGGAAGGAAGGGAGGGTGGAAGGAAGGAAGGAAGGAAGGGAGGGTGGAAGGAAGGAAGGAAGGAAGGGTGGAAGGAAGGAAGGAAGGGTGGAAGGGTGGAAGGAAGGGTGGAAGGAAGGGAGGGTGGAAGGAAGGGAGGGTGGAAGGAAGGGAGGGTGGAAGGAAGGGAGGGTGGAAGGAAGGAAGGGTGGAAGGAAGGAAGGGTGGAAGGAAGGAAGGGTGGAAGGAAGGAAGGGTGGAAGGAAGGAAGGGTGGAAGGGTGGAAGGGTGGAAGGAAGGAAGGGTGGAAGGGTGGAAGGAAGGAAGGGTGGAAGGAAGGAAGGGTGGAAGGGTGGAAGGAAGGGAGGGTGGAAGGGTGGAAGGAAGGAAGGGTGGAAGGAAGGGTGGAAGGGTGGATGGAAGGGTGGAAGGAAGGAAGGGTGGAAGGAAGGGTGGAAGGAAGGGAGGGTGGAAGGAAGGAAGGGTGGAAGGAAGGAAGGGTGGAAGGAAGGAAGGGTGGAAGGAAGGAAGGGTGGAAGGAAGGAAGGGTGGAAGGAAGGAAGGGTGGAAGGAAGGAAGGAAGGGTGGAAGGAAGGAAGGGTGGAAGGAAGGAAGGGTGGAAGGAAGGAAGGGTGGAAGGAAGGAAGGGTGGAAGGAAGGAAGGGTGGAAGGAAGGAAGGGTGGAAGGAAGGAAGGGTGGAAGGAAGGAAGGGTGGAAGGAAGGAAGGGTGGAAGGAAGGAAGGGTGGAAGGAAGGAAGGGTGGAAGGAAGGAAGGGTGGAAGGGTGGAAGGAAGGAAGGAAGGAAGGAAGGAAGGGAGAAAGGAAGGAAATTTTGTGCTTTTATTTTACATTTCCAGCCTTCATAGTACTTCACTTTTGTAAAAAAAGAATTTATATTTATATAGCGACTTTCATAATCACTAAGTTTTATACAGCCACTGTAATACTTTTGAACAGCAATCACTGTTGTAATTTAGTGAACGCAGCAGCCAATTTGCACACAGCAAGGTCGCACAAACACCAATATGATAATGATCAGATAATCTGTTTTAGTGGTATTGGTTAAGGGATAAATATTGGCCCGGATACCGGGGAGAACTCCCCTGCTCTTCTTCAAAATAGTGCCAAAAGACGGCACCTCCGACAGTGCAGCACTTCCTCCATAATGCGCTGGAGTGTCAGAAGAAACTTGCGCACAGTATTTGCGAGAGGCAGGGCATTGGAGGGGGCATCACTGACATTAAGGAGTTTACCCCTATGAGGAGTAGGCCACAGAACTGATGGGGAGGCACACGCTGCACTTTTTCTGGGAGGTGCCAAGGCCAGGCCAGTGCTGGCACCACTTGTGGAACTTCTTGTGCTGACCTACACAGTCACCCGGGGCACCCCCTGGTAAAGTATCAGGCAGCCACAAGCTTCCTCCACCACTTCTCTGTCTCCTTAATCCCAAGCCAGTAATGCACATCCAGTCTTCGTTTATACACTTCTTTCCTATAGATTCCTACCCACCAACAGGAGGCAGCAATGAGGAAGCACAAGATGGTGAGGCTGCGGATGAAGATAATGATGATGAAGAGGGAGAGGAAGTCAAGGTGAAGCCCACCCAGGAGTTCTGGCACTGATATCCTACCTCATGTTCCTCTGCCATAACCATCTTGATCTCAACCCGAGCCAATTGCTTTTTCATTCCCAAGAACCAGTTTAGATACTTTCATCCGAGGGGAATTAGATGAGTGAGGATGTGACACAGAGCATGAAGGAGCCAGATGAGCGGGTAAGGATGTGTCAACTTCCCAGAAGAGCCCAGAAGAGGCTGAGGAGAAGACTGTCCATGGTTTTGTATTTGTGGAACCCAGAACTCATTGGTACTCACCTGAAAAGAAGGATGTTCGAGGGAACATCACACCTACATAAGAACATAAGAAATAGGAGCAGGAGTCGGCCTTTTGGCCCTTTGAGCCTGCTCTGCCATTCAATAAGATCATGGCTGATCTTCTACCTTGTCTCCACTTTCCTGCACTATCCCCATATCCTTTGATTCCCTTAATATTCAAAAATCTATCGATCTCTGTCTTGAATATCCTCAACAACTGAGCCTCCACAGTCCTCTGGAGTAGAGAATTCCAAAGATTCACCACCCTCCGAGTGAAGAAATTTCTCCTCATCTCAGTCCTAAATGGCCGACCCCTTATTCTGAGACTGTGATCCCCAGTTCTAGACTCCCCAGTCAGGGGAAACATCCTCCCTGCATCCACCCTGTCAAGCCCTGTAAGAATTTTGTACATTTCAATGAGATAATCTCTCATTCTAGTCAAGGGAAGACCTTGTTTGACCAACTTTATTGAATTTTTTGAAGAGGTAACAGAGAGAGTAGAAAATGGTAATGCAGTAGATGTAATTTATCTAGATTTCAAAAGGCCTTCGATAAGGTACCACATAATAGACTGATGAACAAGGTCAGAGAATGCGGAGTCAGGGGACAAGTAGCAGAATGGATTGCTGGCTGGTTTCAGGACAGAAAGCAGAGAGTAGGAGTAAAGGGTAGCTATTCGCAGTGGCAGAAGGTGGGTAGTGGTGTTCCACAAAGATCAGTGCTGGGACCACTGCTGTTCACAATTCACAGTAATGATTTAGACTTTGGAATCAAAAACACAATTTCTAAATTTGTAGATGACACCAAATTGGGGGGTGGGGTAGTCAATACTGAGGAGGACTCCAACAAATTACAGGAGGACATTAATAAACTTGCAGAATGGGCGTATAATTGGCAAATGAAGTTCAACACAGATAAATGTGAGGTATTACATTTTGGTAGGAAGAATGGGGAGGTCACTTATCACTTTGAGGGTGGGGTAGAGGAACAAAGGGATCTCGGAGTACAAATACACAAATCACTAAAAGTTGTGACGCAGGTTAGGAAGGCCATAAAAAAGCAAACCAAGCACTAGGGTTTATTTCTAGAGGGATAGAATTGAAAAGTAGGGAAGTTATGCTAAAACTGTATCGAACTTTGGTTAGACCACACTTAGAGTGCTGCGTACAGTTCTGGTCGCCATATTATAAAAAGGATAGAGAGGCACTGGAGAGGGTGCAGAGAAGATTTACAAGGATGATACCGGAAATGCGAGGGTATACATATCAGGAAAGGATGAACAGGCTGGGCCTCTTTTCTCTTGAAAAAAGGCTGATGGTGACCTAATAGAGGTCTTTAAAATTACGAAAAATTTTGAGAGTGAATGCAGAGAGAATGTTTCCACTTATGGGGAAGAGCATAACTAGAGGCCATCAATATAAGATAGTCACCAAGAAATCCAACAGGTGTAATGATCAATAACATGTCATTCTATAGTGGACACTAGGTGGAGCCGTAGAGCTGTGTAGAGCTGTATATAGCTGTATGTATATATAAGACTACACTTCCCAGCTGTATGTATATTAAGACTACATTACCCATGAGGCACTAGGCTACCCAGAAGGCAGCAGTCAAGATGGATGCCTCTACAGATACTGTACCTAGTCCACATGGGCTCAATAAAGTGTCTAACAAAAGCTAGCTGTGTTCATAATAAGAATGTCTATTTATTAATGAACATAACATGGTACCAGGATGGTGAAGATCTGCTGAAAATTGTGAAAAGCGACATGGAGAATTTGAAGCCACCAGAGCGTTTGAAACTCACAGGAAAAATCGACTACAATTGGCAGACTTTTAAACAACAATTCGAACTCTACATTGCAGCCATCGGATTCGGTACGAAGCCAGACGCAAGGAAGATAGCATTGCTGCTTACGGTTGCAGGCCCACAGGCGATAGAGGTATTTAATACATTTGTATTTAATCCAGAGGAGAACAGAGAAAAATTAGAAGATGTGCTAAAAAAAATTTGATGCACATTGCTCTCCCAAAAAGAATGAGACCTATGAAAGATACATCTTCTGTTCTCGGACACAGCAGCAAAATGAGACTTTTGATAGCTTTATAACTGATCTGAAACTGAAAGCACAGACAAGTAATTTCTCTGAGCTCAAAGCATCCATGATTCGTGACCAGATTGTGTTTGATATTCATGATAAAAAAGTCAGGGAACGTCTGTTGAGAGAAACCGAACTAAATTTGGAAAATGCGGTGAAAATATGCCAAGCCAGCGAGCTAGCTCGAAAGCACGTGAAGACTTTCAGTGAAATCAATAATGATGCGATTGTAATGAGTGATAATGTTGCTGTCGGTGCTGTGTCCTACAAGGGGAAGAAACGTGGGCAGAACAGAAATGAAAAGCAATCGGAGGATGAAATTTTAAATTGTAAATGCTGTGGTTACAAACACCAGTTAAGACAATGCCCAGCGTTTGGAAAAATGTGCACAAAGTGTAATGGAAAGAATCACTTTGCCAAACAATGCTTTTCAAAAGTACAAACTAAGAAAGGGCAACGAGTTAATGTAATTGAGGACACTGATTTAAGTGAGACATTTTTTGTAGGAATGGTGTCATGTGACAATATCAAAAAGGATACAGAAAATGTGCAGCCCTCAGAAATGGACAATGCTGAACATAAAGTTAATGCAGTAAAAGAGGACAAATGGATGATCCCACTGCAGGTAAATGGAGCATTAGTTACCTTGAAACTAGACACTGGGGCAAAAGCAAACTTAATCAGTATGAGTGACATTAACAATATGAAAGAAAAGCCCAAAATACAGAAAAAGTCAGTACTACTGAAGGACTGTAATGGACAGAAAATAGATAGCTTAGGTGTATGCAGACTTAAAGTGACAGTCAAAGACAAAGTGCATCATCTCATGTTTTCTGTTGTGGCTGAAAGACTTGATTCACTATTAGGTGACAAAGCTTGTGAGGACTTAGAACTGGTCAAGAGAGTCTACCGTATAAACTGTGCCATAAGCAGACCAGATGACTCGATGGATTCTGTAGTGAATAATTTCCAGGATGTGTTCAAAGGATTTGGAGTTCTACCATTCACTTACAAGATCCAGCTAAAGGAGGATGCTCAGCCAGTGGTACATGCTCCACGAAGAGTTCCAGCACCCCTGCGTGACCGGCTCAAGAATGAACTGGACAGAATGACCACACTAGGAGTCATCAGGAAAGTCGAAGAGCCAACAGACTGGGTTAACTCCATGGTATGTGTAAAGAAAAAGAACAATGATCTAAGAATATGCATGGATCCAAAGGACTTAAATGCAAACATAAAACGTGAACACTACCAGATTCCCAAGCAAGAAGAAATCACCAGTGAAATGTCAGGTGCCAAATACTTTACAAAGCTCGATGCCTCACAAGGATTTTGGCAACTAAAACTGGATGAAGAGAGCACCAAATACTGTACCTTCAACACACCGTTTGGCAGGTATTGTTTCCTCAGAATGCCTTTCGGGATAATATCTGCATCTGAAATCTTTCATAGAGCGATGGAACACATAATTGAAGGTCTGGAAGGAGTTCGGGTCTATGTTGATGACATCATCATCTGGGGCTCCACACTGAAAGAATACAATGAGAGTCTGACTAAAGTGCTACAGAGCAGAATGGACTGAAGCTCAACAAAGCCAAGTGTCAGTTTGGCGTCCAGGAAGTCACTTTCCTAGGACATAATCTATCTGGTAAAGGAATAGAGCCAGATATGGAAAAAGTAAACGCCATACTCAAAATGCCCCGACCCACTGACAAAAAAGGAGTGCTACGCATCATGGGGATGATAAACTTCATTGGAAAGTTCATTCCTAACTTGTCAGCCAAGACAGCCTGTCTGCGAGACCTGCTACATAAAACAAATGAGTTTGCATGGACAGAAAGACATGAACAAGAGTGGATAAACCTCAAAACATTGCTGACAACCACACCTGTACTCACCTTCTTTGACCCAACAAAAAGAATCAAAGTGTCAACGGATGCATCAAAAGATGGCCTAGGTGCGGTCTTGCTACAAGCAGAGGGTGAAGATTGGAAGCCTGTTGCCCTTGCCTCCAGGTCTATGACTGATACTGAGTGTCAATACGCCCAGATTGAAAAGGAATGTCTAGGCTTGGTAGTTGGACTAGAAAAGTTTCATGGCTACATATATGGACTTCCCACCTTCACAGTTGAGACAGACCACAGCCCACTGGTTGCCATCATAAAAAGGAACCTGAATGAAATGTCTCCAAGGATTCAATGACTCATGATGGAGCTGCAAAGATATGACTTTGAACTGATCTACACACCAGGCAAATACATAGGGCTGGATTTTGCTACGGGGGCGGGTTGGAGGTGGGAAACCCACATTCGGGCTTGTTGTCCCGCCTCCATGGAGATGTGGCCAACCCACTGGATTTTCCTCTGATTGACCTTGTTGAGCCCACCCTGTGGGCTCAGCAGGCCAATTAAGGGCCACCCGGCAACAGGTGACGTCAGAGATTGACATTTCATCTGTCAAAAGCTTTTGGCAGATGAAATATCAGTGTTTAACAGCTGTTTGAAGCTGCCAAGCACTGAAAAACTGCTAATTCAGCCTCAGTCCTTTCTCAGGATAACTTTAAAATCATTTTGATGCAGAAACCAAGAAGCTGATTTTAAAAATCGGAGCTTCTGTGGTTCTTGCAGCCGACTCCCGACACCGGAATGCAGGACTCCTGTAAAGGTAAGTAAAAGTAAGTTAAACTTATTTAAACACTTGCAAAACACTTACCTTTGCACTCCTGCACCCCTCACTCACCTGAACACCAGGCATCTCGACCCCTCCAAGACCTCAGACCCACGTCCCGCCTCGAAAACTTTTCGTGGTTTGGAGCTGTCGGGAAGCCCACAAACCAGCAATAAAAATCGCGAATAGGCAAAAAACTACCTGTTAACTACCTGTTAACAGGCAGTTTAATTGCCTTTAATCCCTTGCCGCCTCTGGGAGTCGGGTTCCAGCACTTGTCGGCAACCCGACTCCTATGAAATTGACATGGAGGCGGGTTGGAGGCGGGATGGGGTCGGGACCCCCGGATCTCCGATTTTTATCGCCCGCACGCCTCCAACCCGACTCCAGGGGCTTAGGAAAATCCAGCCCATAGTGTTAGCAGCTGCACTATCCCGAGCACCCACAATGAGTCATGTGAGCTCTACTGAAGAAGACGTGGATGTTCATGTGAATATGGTCACTGCTGCGCTGCCCGTGTCAGACACAAAATCAAAGCAAATAGCAGAAGAAACAGTAAAAGATACAGTATTACAAACAGTAATAGAGAACATTCATCATGGTTGGCCAAAAGGTTCCTGTCCAAAATATTTTCACATAAGGTCAGAATTGAGTGTCGCAAGTGGACTATTACTAAAACAGAACAGAATAGTCATTCCACAGGCTCTACGTCAAGACATGCTCCAAAGGATTCATGAAAAATGCAAAAGGAGAGCAAGAGACACTGTTTATTGGCCTGGCATAAATAAGGACATTGAGAACATGATAGGCAAATGTGAGACATGTCAGAAACACCAAAACAAACAAACAAAGGAACCAATGATAGTAGCTGACATACCAACAGCACCATGGCAAAAGGTTGGTATGGGCCGTTTTCATTTAAATGGTAAAGACTATCTAATAGTGATTGACTACTATTCTAACTATCCCGAGATGGCGCTGCTCTCAAGCACCACAGCAGGCAGTGTCATAATGTATGTGAAATCCATCTTCGCCAGACATGGAATTCCCAGGATTGCCGTTAGCGACAATGGTCCGTGCTTCAACTGTAAGGAGTGGCAACAGTTTGCAGCACATTATGACTTTCAGCACATCACATCCAGTCCTTTGTATGCTCAGTCAAATGGTAAGGCAGAGAAAGGTGTTCAAGTTCTCAAGCAGCTACTGAAGAAAGCAAGTCTGATCCTTATCTCGACCTGCTGAGCTACCGAGCCTCACCTTTAGACTGTGGTTCTTCACCTGCTGAACTACTAATGGATCGCAAGTTGCGCACCACGCTACCCTGCTGTGCAAAAGAACAGCAAAGTGAGGAACTGAGACAGAGACTTCAACTGTTAAAGCTGAAACAGAAATCATACTATGACAAGTCATCCAAAACTCTAAAACCATTGACAAGGGATGATGTTGTCAGGATTGAGGATCCAGATGCATGGAACAGGAAAGCTACAGTTCTTGAGAAAGTAGGACCAAGGTCATACACTGTTAGAACTGAGGAAGGACAGATTCCCAGGAGGAACCGCCGTTCCCTCCTAAAAACACAAGAGACTATTCAAGAGCAGATTGATGACAATGCCGCAACTGCATCTTGTCATTCACCGCCAGAACAATCTCATGAAGACACATCAGACTTACCCGTGTTGAGAAGATCCACACGTGAAGTAAAAAAGCCTGATAGTCTTAATCTTTGAGTACAATGTAAAGCTTTGAAAATGTGTTGACTGTTTTGAAAATGTTTATGTTTATAGAGCACTAACAAAAGTGTTACTGATATTATCTTTATTGTTTTCTTGAAAGTTGATTGATATTGATTTTGTTAAACCTCAAAGAAAGGGGGATGTAATGATCAATAACATGTCATTCTATAGTGGGCACTAGGTGGAGCCGTAGAGCTGTATGTATATATAAGACTACACTACCCAGCTGTATGTATATTAAGACTACATTACTCATGAGGCACTAGGCTACCCAGAAGGCAGCAGTCAAGATGGATGCCTCTACAGATACTGTACCTAGTCCACATGGGCTCAATAAAGTGTCTAGCAAAAGCTAGCTGTGTTCATAATAAGAATGTCTATTTATTAATGAACATAACAATAGGGAATTCAGAAGAAACGTCTTTACCCAAAGAGTGGTGAGAATGTGGAACTCGCTACCACAGGGAGTGGTTCAAGCAAATGAGGGAGAAGGGAATAGAGGGTTATGCTGATAGATTTAGATGAGGAAAGACGGGAGGAGGCTCAAGTAGAGCATAAACGCTGGCATGGACTGGGTGGGCTGAATGACCTGTTTCTGTGCTGGCTATCCTATGTAATCCTATGACATTTCAGATCATATCCTCTGTCCCCTTTTTTTCAGATGGTTGCTGTTGCTGATGATTCTGTTATTGTCATTTACAGCTCTTCTAGACCGATCTTTTGTTTCTTTACTTGTCCCGTTACCATCTCCTTTCACCTTGGATCATCGTCCCTTGTGTCATTTAATCTCTCCTGCCGCCCACCCTATCACAGACCTTCACTGCTGTTCTTTCCTCCCCTCCCTCTTTCCCTGCCTCTGTACTTGGGTAAAACCTGTTACTTCTCTAACTTTTTCCAGTTCTGACGAAAGGTCATCGACCTGAAACGTTAACTCTGCTTCTGTCTCCACAGATGCTGCCTGACCTGCTGAGTGTTTCCAGCATCTTCTGTTTTTATTTCCAATTTCCAGCATCCGCAGTATTTTGCTTTTGTATTGGTTTGGCTGATTGCTACTCAGATTGGTCGGACATGTTGAGCATCATGTCCAGTAAGACTTCTCCAACCCTTTCAAACTTCATCCATAGCTATTTCAATATCATTCATGGACTATTTCCTGACTTGGAAATATATCGGCCGCTCCTTCGTCGTCGCTGGGTCAAAATCCTGGAACTCCCTCCCTAACGACACTGTGGGAGTACCTTCACCACACGGACTGCAGCGGTTCAAGAAGCTGGCTCTCCACCACCTTCTCAAGGGCAACTAGGGATGGGCAATAAACGCTGGCCTTGCCAGCGATGCCCGCATCCCAGGAAATAATAAAAATATGGATGACCCCCCCCCCCAATTTTCCTTAATTACATCAGCTTGATGTGAATATTTTCTTTGCACCAGATCTTTTCCTTTTCCTGAGAAGTGGCTTGGTCAGATTTAAGCTTGCTTTGGCCGACTTGGATTTGACCTCCTCCAAATTAAGGTAGACATCTAGGATGTCCACATATAAATTTTTAGTTTCCGGGGGCTCGTGTGAAGAGGCACCGATTGAAGGTGGTCAGGTACTTCCTCACCAGCAGGGGTAAACAAAATAACGAAGGAAATATCAGGTGGTCCTAACAGTTTGTTTCAGTAAGGGTTTGGGTATTTTTGCTGTGTTTGCTCTGGGATTTGCTCGTCATAGATTGTTTTGCCTCTGTTATGCCTCTGGGGTTTTCCTTGGCCAGACAGTTTGCTATCTGTTCTGTGGCGTGTGTGTTATGTTGGGAATGTTATCGATGTGCCAATTTATGTTGGGAATGTTACAGCTGCGTCAATACTTGCTAGGGTTAGGCTCGGATTCCTTTTGAATCCAGTCTCAGTGTGTACATAATATTTTTCAGACGAGACTATTTTCCGTAATGATTCAGCCAATGTTGACTCAGTTTGGGGTGGGGTGAACCCGCCTGATGCTAGCTCGATGTGATGCAACATCAGGCTGCAGTTAGGGGAATGTCCGGTTACTCCATTGACACTCAGATGATGGTTTTCACTTTAGGAATGTCCAACCTCGAGCCCACTGCAGCATTTGATCATTTGTTTTTGCAGGGCACAGTAGGACTGGATTATTGCACATGACATGGAATGATGTGGAATCTTACAGCACAGAAACAGGCCATTTGACCCAACTGGTCTGTGCCGGTGTTTATACGTCACACAAACCTCCTCCCACCCTATCAACATAACCCTCTATTCCTTTCTCCCTCATGTACTTATCCAGCTTCCCCTTAAATGCATCGATGCTAGTCACTTCAAACTACTCCCTGTGGCAACGAGTTCCACATTCTCACCACTCTTATTGGACATCGTGAGAGTTAAAAGTTTAACGGTCGAACTTCTTCATACCATGAAGCAATAAACTTGCCAATATAAACAGGATGACTTTGAAGTGTCGTGAAAGGAATGCATTGCTTGTCTTCTGATGTGTAAAGTGCTTGTGTAAGGGAATAAGTGTTAATAATGACGTTATCCATGAGTGGTTAAGTTTAGTTTTAAGGTAATAAAATGTAACTTTTGGGGCTAGGATAATAAAACATTCGTAGAGAATCCATTAGCTGCAGATAACAGTTGGTAAAGCTTTTTCTTCAAAGGGTTTAGGGACCGTTACGTCAGGTAGTATTGTTTAAGGGAAGTAGTTTCAGGCTAAACAACTACAATTGTTTACATGTTTTCAAAGGATTTGGGAATAGTTATGTCATGCAGTCTTATCTATGACATTTTCCTTTGATGTAGTCAAAATATGGGGCCGGATTTTCCAATCAGAGGCTTCCTGCGGACGGATGCCTCAGATTGGAAAAAAATCTACGGACTTACCTGTTGGCTCCGTAGGTCCCGAGGCTTCCAATCCTGGGCTGCTGCTCTACGAAATGCGCAGAGGCCCAGGTATCCCAGGGGCGCAGGCGGTTCGCAAGTGTCCCTGGGATCACGTGGGCCATGGGGAACCAATCAAAGAAGGGAATCCCCCTGCACACTTTTGACAGGTCTCTCCGCACTGATCTGTCAAAAGTATGAATGGGGATTAATTTAAAAAAAGTTAAACATTAAATACATTTTTTTAAATCACGTATTTAAAATTACATTAAATTAAATATTTTAAACAAAAATTTAATTTTTTGAAAAAAGTAATTAAAGTTTTTTACGGGGCTAAAAATAAATTTACCTTTTAAAAAAATATTTTTTTAATTATAAATGAGTGAAAAAGAGTTTCAATTTTTTTTTAAACTCTTATGCTGGTAAAAGCAGGCCTTACGTATGCTTTTACCAGGCGTAAGATTTTTTAAGGGTTTTCAGCGGGCGGAGGTTGTGCAGAAAGCGGAACTCTCCACCCGCGGCGGCCCTTCTCCAGGGCAGGCGGAGGATCCATCAAGAGGATTCCTGACAGATCGGAAGTGCCGGGTTTTAGCGCATGCACTTCGCATGCCTGAAACCGGCACTTGCGAGGCCCCTACGGATGTGTACACAGCTCGTACCCACCCGTGAGGGTCGGAAAATACGGCCCTTGGTGTTTAAAGGAGCATCGTTTTCACCAGTAATTCAGAGGGCTCGAAAGATAGAACTTGTAAATGAAAAGCCACTCTCTGTATACAGATAGGCTTGGAAGAAATAACTTGAGTCAAAAAAGTCTCTTCAGACTGGTGTTAGGATGACTGGATAGATACTCTGGGCTGGATTTTCTCAATGTGGGCGTGTTGGGGGCAGGACTGCAGGTTGTCGGGTTTCAGTCCTGCCCCCGACGACGTCCGGCCAACCCTCGCTATTTTCCCTTGATTGACCTTGTTAAGCCCGGCCTGTAGGAAGAAACAAAGGTAAGGAAACTTTTTCTAACACTTTTCTCTCACCTCTCATACTTATCTGTCCACACTTGCACCCATCACTCACCTCCGCAGCGCACTTTTCGACTCCTCTCACCCCCGCAGACCCACTGCTCGCCTCGCTGACCCTGGCGGGGTTTCCCGACGTCGGGAAGCCCGCGCTTGTATTGGTAAAATGGGGATAAGCCTCTTAACTGCCTGTTAACTACCTGTTAACAGGCAGTTAATTGGCTGTAATCCCCTTCCCGCCTCGAGGACAGAGGTCCCAGCGTGAGTCGGGGACCCGCCTCCTGGGAAGATGGCACAGAGGCGAGTTGGGGGCGGGTTCGGTACCCGCTCCCAGTTTCTGCCATTTTCCCGGCAGTCCTGCCTCCAAACCCGCCTCCCCAGGGCTGGCAAAATCCCCCCCCTGCTTATGTTCTTGGTTCCCTGCGGATGTTATAACACTGTGCACCATGACGATGACCTTGTTTCCAGACTAGCTGTCTACTGTTTGTGTGCTCGAAAGGTTTGTGATGAAATATTTCCATTCATCACTGCCTGTGACTGAGATCGGTTTTAGTGTCATTTCCCTTCCCCCAGACCTCATTGTATTGTGTACTGGAATGTGCTGGAATGTGCTGTGTGTAGGGCTCCGCCCATACCTGGCCCCGTTTGTAAGCTAGCTTCAGTCTAGCCCCAATCTCCAGAAGGACGACATCTCTCTCGCTTACATGTTTCGTTCTAAGTTAATAAAAGCCTTGTTCTGTTCTGCTACCTTCGAGTCTCGGAATTATTGAGGCACATCAATTTTATTAACTTATTTTTTCAACACTATGGATCAACTCCTGAAATCCGAACGTTTGGATTTGGATCAACATGCTCCGGACGCATCAGCACGCTTCGGACACTGGTTTGAGTGTATGGAATTCTTCCTGGACAATTCCGCAGCCGTCAAAGACGCTACGGACGCTGCAAGGATGAGACTCGGAATTCTGCGGAATTGGGTAAGCCACCGGGTTTACCCCCTCATCCAAGACGCCGAGACGTACCTGGCCGCCTGCGACATCTTAAAGGCGCATTACCAGCAGCCTACGAATGAGGTGTATGCTAGGCACCTGCTCGCCACCTGCGCACAGCGACCTGGGGAATCGGTGGAGGAGTTCCTAAGCACCCTGAAAATGCTTGGCAAAGACTGCAAGTGCCGAGATGTAAAAGCCGCGGTGTACACTGACGAGCTTGTTCGCGATGCCTTCATCACAGGCCTCAGCTCCACTTACATCCGGCAAAGACTGCTGGAAAAAACGGGGTTGGACCTGAAACAGGCTGCGGACACCGCGCGATCCCTGGATGTGGCCCAGAGAAACTCGGACGCCTACTCTTCAGCCCGCGCCGTCCACGCCGCCACGTGTGCACCGAGGGCGCTGCCATCTTGGAAGGCATCTTCCCCGCCCGACAGCCCAACACCGGCTGGGCCCCGCTCTCCCCCCAGAAGCCCTACGACAGCCGCGACGCGTCAGGGACCCAACTGCTACTTCTGCGGGCAGCCAAAGCACACCAGAAACCTGTGCCCGGCGAAAGGCACCACCTGCTTTAAGTGCGGTAAGAAGGGGCACTTCGGGAAGGTGTGCAGAGGGAACCCCGCCGGAAAACCCGCAACCGCCGCGTGTGCGCCGTGGGAGCGGCCATCTTGGACGCCATCTTGCCCGACCTCGTGGGGTCCGCCATCTTGTGAGCAGACAGCGTGGACGCCATCTTGTATCAATCAGGGCCCTAAAGTGGCATCGGTCACAGTGGACCAGACCAGGCCGCACCCGCTATCCGGATCAATGGTGGACATCGAGGTAAACGGGTGCCGGGTTAAATGCTTAATTGACAGTGGAAGCACGGAGAGCTTTATCCACCCAGAACTGGCACAACAACTCTCCCTAAAGGTGGTCCCTACTCAGGGTACCATCTCTATGGCTGACAAAACCCAGACATCGACCATTCTGGGTTACTGCACGGTACAATTGTGCGTTAACGGAACTGTATATGATAATTTTAAAGTATTAATCATGAAGAACCTATGTGCGAGCGTGATCTTGGGCCTGGATTTCCAGTGCAACCACCAAAGCATCACGCTCAAGTACGGTGGGTCCCAGCCGCCCCTCACAGTGTGCGGTCTGGCTACCCTGAAGGTAAAGCCGCCTTCGCTATTCGCGAACCTTACCTCTAACTGCCGGCCAATAGCGACCAAAAGCAGGAGGTACAGCTGGGAGGACAGGCGGTTTATCGCGACCGAGGTAGACAGGCTCCTGAAAGAGCGCATTATTGAACGCAGCAACAGCCCGTGGCGCGCCCAAGTGGTAGTGGTAAGGGGTAACGAGAAGAAACGGATGGTGATCGACTATAGTCAAACGATCAACAGGTACACCCTACTAGACGCCTACCCGCTACCCCGCATATCAGAAATGGTGAACCAAATCGCCCAATACCGGGTGTTCTCCACCATCGACCTCAAGTCAGCGTACCACCAGCTCCCTATCAGACCAGAGGACCGCCCGTACACCGCCTTCGAGGCGAACGGACGCCTCTACCAATTCCTCAGAGTCCCCTTTGGGGTGACGAATGGGGTCTCGGTCTTCCAGAGGGAGATGGACCGCATGGTCGATGACCACCACTTGCAGGCAACCTTCCCCTACCTCGACAACATCACCATCTGCGGTCACAACCAGCAGGATCACGACTCGAACCTCGAGAGGTTCCTGAAAACCGCACAAAAACTCAACCTCACCTACAACGAGGACAAGTGCGTTTACAACACCACGTGCCTCTGCATACTAGGCAGCGTGGTGGAGAATGGGGAAATCGGACCAGACCCCGACCGATTGCGCCCCCTACGGGAGCTGCCCCTGCCCAACACTCCCAAAGCCCTGAAAAGATGCCTGGGGTTATTTTCTTATTATTCCCAATGGGTCCCCAACTACTCCGACAAAGCCCGCCCCCTCTTGAAAGCATCCTCTTTCCCGCTCTCTGCTGAGGCCCACGCCGCCTTCAAAAGCATTAAGCAGGATATTGAGCGGGCCACGCTACAGGCAGTGGACGAGAACACTCCATTTCAAGTGGAAAGTGATGCGTCTGACTTCGCCTTGGCGGCCACCCTCAACCAGGCGGGGCGGCCCGTAGCTTTGTTCTCGAGGACCCTCCAAGGGCCCGAGATCAGACACTCCTCCGTGGAAAAGGAGGCCCAAGCCATCGTGGAGGCAGTGCGCCACTGGCGCCACTACCTAGCCGGCAAACGCTTCACCCTACTTACCGACCAGCGGTCGGTAGCGTTTATGTTCAATAATAAATAGAGGGGGAAGATTAAAAATGATAAGATTCTTAGGTGGCGGATCGAGCTCTCCACCTTCGAGTACGACATCATTTACCGGCCAGGGGCCCTTAACGAATCCCCTGACGCCCTCTCACGAGGGATGTGTGCCAGCGCCACCGGGGATCGGCTGCAGACCCTCCACAACGACCTCTGCCACCCAGGGGTCACGCGGCTGTTCCACTTCATAAAGTCCCGTAACTTACCCGACTCGATTGAGGAAGTTCGGTCCCTGACCAGGAACTGCCGCACTTGCGCTGAGTGCAAGCCTCGGTTCTACCGCCCAGATAGAGCCCACTTAATCAAAGCTACACGGCCCTTTGAGCGGCTCAGCTTAGATTTCAAGGGCCCCCTCCCGTCCGTCGACCGCAATGTTTACTTCCTGAACATTGTGGACGAATACTCCCGGTTCCCATTCGCCTTCCCCTGCCCAGGCATGACCAGCGCCACGGTCATTAAATGCCTCAACAGCCTGTTCTGCCTGTTCGGTATGCCGAGCTACATCCATACGGATAGGGGGGCGTCCTTCATGAGTGAAGAGCTACGCCAGTACACGCTGTCCAGGGGGATCGCCACGAGCCGTACCACCAGCTACAACCCCCGGGGTAACGGCCAAGTGGAGCGAGAGAACGGGACAGTATGGAAAGCAGTCACTCTAGCTCTAAGGACCAAGGGCCTCCCTATCTCCCGCTGGCAGGAAGTCCTCTCGGATGTGCTCCATTCGATACGGTCGCTATTGTGTACAGCCACTAATACCACGCCTCATGAACGAATGTTTGTCTTTCCCCGGAAATCCACCTCAGGCATATCCATGCCGTCATGGCTCTCCACCCCAGGTCCGGTACTCGTGCGAAGGCATGTGAGGGGCCACAAGACGGACCCTCTCGTGGAGCCAGTACACCTACTCCACGCCAACCCCCAATACGCATATGTCCGGCACGCCGACGGAAGGGAGGACACCGTGTCCATAAAAGACGTCGCCCCAGCCGGCATCGACAACAACCACGGCAATAGCGGCAACGACGATCACAGCAACTCTTACCCACCCACTACTCTTTCATCACCCCCGGAAGAACACCGACCAACGGCACCCCCACCAACTACCCCTTCAACAACCCTGGCGGCACCCCCGGCAGAGACCCAGGAGGCTACCGGGGACACCCAGCCGACACCCGCGGCACCGCAACAGCCACGTCGGTCGCAGAGAACTATCAAACCCCCGAACAGACTAAATCTATAGAAGGGGTGAATGTGATGAAATATTTCCATTCATCACTGCCTGTGACTGAGATCGGTTTCAGTGTCATTTCCCTTCCCCCAGACCTCATTGTATTGTGTACTGGAATGTGCTGTATTGTATACTGGAATGTGCTGTGTGTAGGGCTCCGCCCATACCTGGCCCCGTTTGTAAGCTAGCTTCAGTCTAGCCCCAATCTCCAGAAGGACGACATCTCTCTCGCTTACGTGTTTCATTCTAGGTTAATAAAAGCCGTGTTCTGTTCTGCTACCTTCGAGTCTCGGAATTATTGAGGCACATCAAGGTTGTTGACGGTATCTTTGATTTGGCCAACCGAGGACCAACGCCTACGTTTCTTCCATTATTGCTAATAATCATATTATAATGCGAAGTTAGGATTTTGACTTTGTTTAACAAAGCTGTTTTAAAATGCGTAAGTTAATTAAGTATAAGGACATAGAATAGAAGATATCTTTGGGAATTTAATGCTTCATTCCATAGTATGATAGTTTGATGAACAGCCTGAACATAAATAACTGATAACAAGCAGCCTCGAACATCTGAAGGCCGAGAATGGCATGTCTGACTCCAAACTTGGGAGGATAAGCACAGGAGAGATAGTAGGAAATCGTTTGAAAGTATAAACAGGAAAGACATGTGAAGGGGAGGGTTTTCATCTGAAAGTTGAGTCAAAGAAGCCTTGCCAGTGATACCCACATCCCATAAACTAATTTTTATTTTTATTTTTTATTTTTTTATATAACGTGTCTGGAGTGAAGCTTGAAGCCACAATCTTTTGACTCAGATGCAAGGCCTGTTGCCTTAAAAGGACAGATTGATCTACATACAGCTCCCCTTTAGCAACAGAATATTACATTGTTCCATTACATGCATAATGCTCTGTCCATTATGTGGAATAATGCTCCAGTCATTATAAAACAGCACATCTCCCAGCTTACGATCAGCAACGCCTCCTGTTGGGGAGGGTTTAAACTAAGTTGGCAGGGGGATGGGCACCAGGATGTAGCATTAGAAAGGAGAAACAAAGGGCACGAAGGATTGGGAGAGACGGATTGCACTAAAGTAAGAAATAGTAAGGTATTAGGTGGGGTCAGACTGAGAGAACACAGGATGGTCTAAGATGGGTTTACAGTGTATGTATGTGAATGCACGAAGCATAGTAAACAAGGTTGGTGAGCTGCAGGTGCAATTAGCCACATGGGAATATGATGTCGTGACAATAACGGAGACCTGGGTCAAAAAAGGGCAGGATTGGATATTAAATATGCCTGGATATAAGATGTTCAGAAAAGATAGGAGGTGGGGTGGCAGTATTGGTTAAGGAGAATGTTACAGTGTTGGAGAGGGAGGATGTCCTAGAGGGGTCAAGGGCAGAATCTATATGGCTAGAGTTAAGAAATAATAGAGGTGCCATTACACTACTGGGTGTATTCTATAGGCCGCCAACTCGTGGAAAATATATGGAGGAGCAAATTTGCAGAGAAATTACAGAGAGATGCAAGAACTATAGAGTAGCAATAATGGGGGACTTCAACTATCCTAATATAGACTGGGATAGTAATAGTGAAAAGGGCAGAGAGGGGGAAGAATTTCTGAAGTGTGTTCAGGAGAACTTGCTTGATCCGTATCTTTCTGGCCCAACAAGGAAGGAGGCATTGCTGGATCTGGTTCTGGGGAATGAGGTGGGTCAAGTGGAGCAAGTATCAGTAGGTGAACATTTAGGGAACAGTGATCACAGTATCATAAGGTTTAGATTAGCTATGGAAAAGGACAGGGAGCAATCTAAAGGCGGCCAATTTCAGTGGGATGAGAACGGATCTGGCCCAGGTAAATTGGAATCAAAGATTGGCATGCAAAACTGTAATGGAACAATGGACTAGGGGGAAAGGTAGGGCATCCAAAGTCAGAGCTCCCTGGATGACGAAAGAGATCGAGAGTAAGATGAAGCAGAAAAAGACGCGTATGACAGATGTCAGGTCGAGAATACATCTGAGAATCAGGCTAAATATAGAAAGTTCAGAGGAGAAGTGAAAAGGAAAATAAGAGGGGCAAAGAGAGGGTATAAGAATAGAATGTCAGCCAACAAAAAAGGTAATCCAAAATCTTCTATAGGCATATAAATAGAAAATGGGCAGTAAAGGAGGGCTGGGGCTGATTAGGGATCAAAAAGGAGACCTATGCATGGAGACAGAGTATGGCTGAGATACTAAATGAGTACTTTGCATCTGTCTTCACCAAGGAAGAAGATGCTGTCATAGACATAGTGAAGGAGGAGGTAGAGGAGATACTGGATGGGATAAAAAATTGATAAAGAGGAGGTACTCGAAAGGCTGGCTGTACTTAAAGTAGATAAGTGACCAGGACCAGATGGGATGCATCCTAGGACGCTGAGGGAAGTGAAGGAAGAAATCGCGGAGGTACTGGTCATAATCTTCCAATCCTCCTTAGAAATGGGGTTAGTGCCAGAGGACTGGAGAATTGCAAATGTTGCACCATTGTTCAAAAAAGGGTGTAAAGATAAACCCAGCAACTACAGGCCAGTCAATTTAACCTCAGTAGTGGGGAAGCTTTGAGAAACAGTAATCAGGGACAAAATTAACAGTCACTTGGACAAGTGTGGATTACTTAAGGAAAGCCAGCATGGATTTGTTAAAGGCAAATTGTGTTTAACCAACTTGATTGAGTTTTTTGATGAGGTAACAGAGGGGGTTGATGAGGGCACTGTGGTTGACGTGGTGTCCATGGATTTCCAAAAGGCGTTAGACAAAGTGCCACATAATAGGCTTGCCAGCAAAGTTGAAGCCCATGGAATAAAAGGGACAGTGACAGCATGGATACGAAATTGACTAAATGACAGGGAACAGAGAGTATTGGTGAACGGTTGTTTTTCGGACTGGAGGAAGGTACACAGTGGTGTTCCCCAGGGGTCGGTTCTAGGACCACTGCTTTTCTTGAGATATATTAATGACTTAGATGTGGGTGTACAGGGCACAATTTCAAAATTTGCAGACACAAATCCTGGAAGTATAGTGAACAGTGAGGAGGATAGTGATAGACTTCAAGAGGACATAGACAGGCTGGTGGAATGGGCGGACACGTGGAAGATGAAATTTAATGCAGAAAAGTGCGAAGTGATAAACTTTGGTAGAAAGAATGAAGAGAGGGAATATAAACTAAATGGTACAATCCTAAAGTGGGTGCATGAACAAGGAGACCTCGGGGTATATGTGCACAAATCGTTGAAAGTGGCAGAGCAGGTTGAGAAAGCAGTTAAAAAAGCTTACGGGATCCTGGCCTTCATGAATAGAAGTATAGAGTACAAAAGCGTGGAAATTATGATGAACCTTTATAAAACACTGGTTCGGCCTCAACTGGAGTATTGTGTCCAATTCTGGGCACCACACTTTAGGAAGGATGTGAAGGCCTTAGAGAGGGTGCAGAAAAGATTTACGAGAATGATTCCACGAATGAGGGACTTCAGTTATGTTGATAGATTGGAGAAGCTGGGGTTGTTCTCCTTGGAGCAGAGAAGGTTGAGGGGAGATTTGATAGAGGTGTTCAAAATCATCAGGGGTCTGGACAGAGTAGATAGAGGGAAACTGTTCCCATTGGCAGAAGGGTCAAGAACCAGAGGACATAGATTTAAGGTGATTGGCAGAAGAACCAAAGGCGACATGAGGAAAAACGTTTTTACTCAGCGAGTGGTTAGGATCTGAAATGCACTGCCTGAAAGCGTGGTGGAGGCAGATTCAATCACGGCTTTCAAAAGGGAGTTGGATAAATAATTGAAGGAAAAAAATTTGCAGGGCTACAGGGAAAGGGCGGGGGAGTGGGGCTAGCTGAAGTGCGCTTGCAGAGAGTCGGCACGGGCTCGACGGGCCGAATGGCCTTCTTCCATGCTGTAACCATTCTATGATTCTATGATAACGCCACAGGAGAACTGCTAGTAACTTATGAAAAAATATACTTGGCTCAGACTAGTCAACCTAGTTTAGTTGGTAATATGTTCGTCTCAGTCAGAAGGCTGTGCGAATCGAGGCTGACACTTCAGTGCAGCACTGAGGAGATGCTACATTGTTGGAGATTCCACCCTTCGGGTGAGATGGCTAACTGTGGCCAAGTCACCCTATTCCAGTCAGGCGGATGTTAAATTCCAATTACGCTGTTCAAAGCAAGGAGTTTTCCCACAACATTGCTTCCTTAATCAATACCACCAAAAACAGCTGGTCATTCACCTCATTCTGGTTCCAGGATATGCTCAAAATGTCTGCATAACATTGCACACGATGTGCTACGAGATATTCTCGAGAGACACGAGGTTGCACTGCATGTCTCTTTACCTCAATATTGTTCACACATTCATGTTCAGTAATTGCATTGACAATTGCTGGCCTGCAGCTATGGATTAAACTCAGCCTTGTCCTCTATAACTTGTGTACTGTTAACTTTCACACTGCAACAGTGAAGTACACACGGTGCTGTGTTAAAGGAACCAATTTCAAAAGCACCATCGTGTTTGGATGGCACTCTGAAAAGGTTTAGTTGTTAATCTCAATAACTAGACAATTAGGATTCAGTCAATCATTTCACTGAGTAATTGGAAAATGACACATTTCACGTGTGTGTCAGCCAGTGGCTCAGTGGGTAGCGCTCTTGCCTCCAAGTCAGAAGGTTGTGGGTTCAAGTCTCCCTCCAGAGACTTGGAGCACAAGAAATCTGAGCTGACACTCCGATGCAGTACTGAAGGCAGTGCTGCACTGCCGGAGGTGCCGTCTTTCAGATGAGATATTAAACTGAGGCTCTGTCTACTCTCTCATTTGGACATAAAAGATCGCATGGCACTATTTTGAAGAGGAGCAGGGGAGTTATCCCTGGTATCTTGGCCAATATTTATCCCTCAATCAACATAACAAAAACAGATTATCTGGTCGTTATCACATTGCTGTTTGTTGGAGCTTGCTGTGCGCAAATTGGCTGCTGCGTTTCCCACATTACAACAGTGACTACACTTCAAAATTTCTTCATTGGCTGTAAAGTGCTTTGGGACGTCCGGTGGCCGTGAAAGGCGCTATATAAATGCAAGACTTTCTTTCTTTAACTCTGCTTAGGCACCCTCTACCAATCTGTCGGAAAGTATCATCGAAGTGCAGTCGTGTTCAAAGCAATTACAATATCTACAAGTACGCTAAAATCAAATACCATGCAGAAATTAAATAACATTCAGAATCTGTAATAACAGTGTTTCCATAGATATTTAAAACGTTTATATTACTATTAAAACTCCAATGTGCATTTTTGTGGGGGAAAAACCCAGCACATTCATATCTCAGTCACAACTTTTCTTTAACAAAAGTAGTTTTCGATTACTCGCTGACATACAGCCATTCTTGCGCATCCCAACCGTATGGTATAAAACTATTAAAATAAAAAACATTTCTAGACAAGGGCTAACCAAATTCATATGTTCCTAACCTATGTCATACTCATAGTTAAAAGATTTAAATGTATTTTTAATTTAGAGCAGAGAAAGTGATTCAGCTGAATGGCAACCACAGAGGATCAGCAGCTACCTGCGTGGGTCATAATAAGAACATAAGAATTAGGAGCAGGAGTCGGCCATACGGCCCCTCGAGCCTGCTCCGCCATTCAATAAGATCATGGCTGATCATCGACCTCAACTCCACTTTCCCGCCCGATCTCCATATCCCTTGATTCTCCCTAGAGTCCAAAAGTCTATCGATCTCAGCCTTGAATATACTCAATGACTCAGCATCCACAGCCCTCTGGGGCAGAGAATTCCAACGATTCACAACCCTCCAAGTGAAGAAATTCCTCATCTCGGTCCTAAATGGCCGACCCCTTATCCTTAGACTATGCCCCCTAGTTCTAGACACTCCAGCCAGGGGTAACAACCTCTCAGCATCTACCCTGTCAATCCCCCTTCAGAATCTTATAGGCTGTGGGTAACAGGAGATAGTATTAGGAATGCTAAATAGCACAAGAGGAAAAAAAGAAAAGTAGGCAATATTAGGAGTTAGAAAACAATTAAAGTCCACATTGATCCTTTGAGGGATTTATCTGGGCAGGTTTGGTATGAGGTTAAAGAGATGGCTGACGAGCTGAATAAATACTCTGCATTACTGTTCTTTCACTTCTAAGGACAATGCTCTGGCTCTGGCAGTACAGGGTCAGCTAATACTGCTTCAGTAGAAATGATCGCACAAATGGTTTTAGGGGTCGATTTTAAACCATGACCTAAGCTGAAGTGGTACCAACTGGGGGGGGATCGGTGGGGGGTGGGGGTGGGGGGAGGGGAAATGGCCATGAATGAGAACAGGATTGAGTTTAGCTGGGAAAGGCCACTGGTCGAATAGCCTGCTGACATTCACCACTTAGTCTCACGTGAAGAATGGTTGCTTGGGTGCAGTATCCGAGCGCTGCTTGGCTCCGATGGAACTGCAGCCCAGCACAAGTCTGCGTTTTTCAGGAGAGAATGGGTTTTCCTGACAACTCCAAGTGAAATAATGGGCCAGAAGTTGCTGCAGCAGGGTATCTGCTGTTAGTTAAACTTGCCCCATCACTCTTCAGCTCGCTAATGGTGGGCTGCAGTTCCATAGGAGCCAACAGAACTTTGATGCTGCACCCAAGCAATCATCCTCCATATGCGAGCCTCTTCTTCTTCCTCCTAGGCAGTCCCTCGGAACCGAGGATGACTTGCTTCCACATTAAAAATGGGTTCTCAGATGACTGATGAGTCCAATGCGGGACCTACAGTCTCTGTCACAGGTGGGGCAGATGGTGGTTGAAGGGACGGGTGGGTGGGGTGCTTGGGTTGACGTGCACTCCTTGCGCTTGGCTTCCACTTGCTCCCGGTGAAGAGACTCGAGGTGCTCGGCCCCCTCCCAGATGCTTCTCCTCCACTTTGTGCGGTCTTGGGCCAGGGATTCCCAGGTGTTGATGGGGATGTTACACTTTTTCAAGGAGGCTTTGAGGGAGTCCTTGAAGCGTTTCCTCTACCCACCTGAGGCTCTCTTGCTGTGCCGGAGCTCCGAGTAGAGCGATTGTTTTGGGAGTCTCGTACCGGGCATGCGGACAATGTGACACGTCCATCGGAGCTGATTGAGCGTGGTCAAAGCTTCGATGCTGGGGACGTTGGTGCGCCTATCCTGCCAATGGATTTGCAGGATCTTGCGGAGGCAGCGTTGGTGGCACCTCTCCAGTGCTTTGAGATGCCTGCTGTACATAGTCCAGGTCTCTGAGGCATACAGCAGGGCGGGTATCACTGCTGCTCTGTAGACCATGAGCTTAGTGCCGGGTTTGAGGTCCTGGTCTTCAAACACCTCTTCCTCAGGTGACCGAAGGCTGCACTGGCATACTGAAGGCGGTGTTGGACTTCGTCATCGACGCCTGCCCTTGTTGACAGTAAGCTCCCGAGGTATTGAAAGTGGTCCACGTTGTCCAAGGCCTTATCGTGGATTTTGATAATCGGAGGGTAGTACTGTGTGGCGGGGGCAGGTTGGTAGAGGACCTTTGTCTTACAGATGTTTAGTGTAAGGCCTATGCTCTCGTACGCTTCAGTGAAGGTGTTGACGATGGTTTGGAGTTTGACCTCCGAGTGAGCGCAGACACAAGCGGGGAATGTCAGCAGGAAAAGAAAAAAAGATAGATTTGCATTTATGTAGTGCCTTTCATGACCTCAGGGCGTCCCAAAGCGTTTCACAACCAATGAAGTACTTTCGAATTGTACACTCTATTGTATTGTAGGAAACGCAGCAACCAATTTGTGCACAGCAAGCTCCCACAAACAGCAATGTGATAACGACCAGATAATCTGTTTTAGTAATGTCGATTGAGAGATAAATATTGGCCAGGACACCAAGGATAACTCCCCTGCTCTTTTTTATTTATTTATGCGTTCACGAGATGTGGGCGTCGCTGACAAGACCGGCATTTATTGCCCATCACTAATTGCCTTTGAGAAGGTGGTGGTGAGCCGCCTTCTTGAACCGCTGCAGTCCTTGTGGTGAAGGTACTTCCACAATGCTGACTTTGTTGGAGCGGTTTGTTACAACTGAGCGGCTTGCTGGGCCATTTCAGAGGGGCAGTTAAGACTCAACGATATTGCTGTGGGTCTGGAGTCACATATAGGCCAGACCGGGTAAGGATGGCAGATTTCCTTCCCTGAAAGACATTAGTGAACCAGTTGGGTTTTTCCAACAATCCGATAGTTTCATGGTCACCATTACTGTTACTGGCTTTTTAATGCCAAATTTATTTAATTAACAATTTAAATTCCACACCTGCTGTGGTGGGATTCGAACTCACGTCTACTGGATTATTAGTCCAGACCACTACCTTCAAAATTGCGCCATGGGATCTTTTACTGGAGATCTCTGGAGTGGGGCTTGAAGCCACAATCTTCTGACTCAGAGGCAAGAGTGCTACCATTGAGCAACAGCACTGACCACTGGGCTTACTCTCCCAACTAAGCTCATTCATCATCCATATACATGCACTCAGTAGCAAGAGACACCTGCATAGCTCAGGAGCAGGAACCATGGCTGGTTTTTCCTCTCTCGTCCGGCGACACTGAGACTAATATTAACACTCCCACCGCTACCCGTGCTGAGATCAGATAACTCGGCACAGAACAGGTTTTAAACCCGTGTAGATCAGTTCCTATCACATGGTACACTTACCCAATGATATACCTATCAATTCATCCAATGAAAAGCGACGAGTTAAGATAGTAACTATAGGTTTTTATTGGCTAAATAACAGAGCCCACCCTCGTGGGTGATCGGGTCCAACAAGGAGGAATACCAGCCAGTCGACCACCTTTATACCTGGGCAAGCAGGCGGAGGCATGGGCGGAGTCAGCTGTGGTCAGCCCAGGTATAACAGCGTGACAAGAGGTGACCTTGTGTAGTGATACAACAGTGTAAACAGTGATAACCATAGTGTAACGATAGTGAACGATAAAAGTGGTTTACCACATTCACCCCTTGTTTAGATTCGAGTCCGGCGGGGTGAAGTGTACTACCAGTTCGGGTATGTCAGTCTGTCCGGAGGCCTTGTAAGTCTCTCTGATTGGCGCAGCAGCGGCGGCGGTGATGCAGTATCCGATGTTAATGCTGGTGTCTGCGTGGTCGGCGAAGGCTCGTGGGGTGCCGGCATGCCGTCTACCTGGTGTGGATTTGGGGGGGGTGGTGGGGGGTAACGGTGGTGTCTCAGGGGTGCCCGAGGGTGCAAGGTCTCGTAAGGAGACTGTGTCCTCCCGCCCGTCTGGGTATGCCACATAGGCGTACTGGGGGTTGGCGTACAGGAGGTCCACCCTCTCGACCAGGGGGTCCGTTTTATGGGCCCTCACGTGCTTTCGCAGCAAGACGGGCCCCGGACAAGTCAGCCATGTTGGTAGCGAGGTTCCCGTAGTCGACTTCCTGGGGAAAACAAACATTCGTTCATGGGGGGTGGCGTTAATGGCCGTGCAAAGCAGTGACCGGATGGAATGCAGCGCTGCCGGGAGGACTTCCTGCCAGCGAGAGGTTGGCAGGCCCTTAGACTTTAAGGCTAAGAGAACGGCCTTCCAGACAGTCGCGTTCTCTCTTTCCACCTAGCCGTTCCCTCGGGGGTTGTAGCTGGTGGTCCTGCTTGCAGCAATGCCTCTCGCTAGTAGGAACTGGCGAAGTTCCTCGCTCATGAAGGATGAGCCCCGGTCGCTATGTATATAGTTCGGGAACCCGAACAAGGCGAAGAGGTCGTTCAGGCATTTGATGACCGTGGTACTGGTCATGTCTGGGCAGGGGAAGGCAAAGGGGAAACGGGAGCCTCAATGATGTTGAGGAAGTACACATTACGGTCAGAGGACGGGAGGGGCCCCTTAAAATCGATGCTCAAGCGCTCGAAGGGGCGGGTGGCCTTGATCAGGCTTGCTCTGTCCGGCCTAAAGAAATGCGGTTTGCATTCGGCGCAGGTTTGGCAGTTCCTGGTCATGGTCCTGACCTCCTCGATGGAGTAGGGCAGGTTGCGGGCCTTAATGAAGTGGTAAAGTCTGGTGACCCCGGGGTGGCAGAGGTCGTTGTGGAGGGTCTGCACTCTATCAATTTGCGCATTGGCGCATGTACTTCGTGATAGAGCATCTGGGGGTTCGTTCAGTTTACCAGGCCGGTACAAGATATCATAATCATAGGTGGAGAGCTCGATTCTCCACCTCAAGATCTTGTCGTTCTTGATTTTGCCCCTCAGCTTGTTATTAAACATAAAAGCGACCGAATGCTGGTCGGTGAGGAGGGTAAATCGTTTGCCAGCCAGGTAATGCCTCCAGCGTCGTACTGCCTCCACGATCGCCTGGGCCTCCTTCTCGACCGAAGCGTGTCGGATCTCAGGGCCCTGGAGGGTCCTTGAGAAGAAGGCCACAGGTCTCCCCGCCTGGTTAAGGGTTGCTGCTAGGGCGAAGTCGGATGCATCGCTCTCCACTTGGAAAGGGATAGACTCATCCACCGCGTGCATCGTGGCCTCAGCAATGTCTCCCTTTATGAGGGAGAAGGCTGCGCACGCTTCTGCCGTCAGGGGGAAGGAGGTGGACTTCATGAGGGGTCTGGCTTTGTCCGCATAATTCGGCACCCATTGGGCATAGTAGGCGAAGAGCCCCAGGGTTCTTTTCAGCGCCTTTGGACAGTGGGGGAGGGGTAGCTCCATGAGGGGGCGCATTCTTTCGGGGTCGGGGCCGATGACCCCGTTCTCTACTACGCAGCCGAGGATGGCGAGACGCGAGGTGTTAAACACACATTTCTCCTTATTGTAAGTGAGGTTCAGTCGTTCGGCCGTACGGAGGAATTTCTCCAGATTAACACCGTGGTCCTGCCGGTCGCGGCCGCAGATGGTGACGTTATCTAGATAAGGGAACGTGGCCTGCAGCCCGTTCTGGTCAACCATCCGGTCCATCTCCCTTTAGAAGACCGAAACCCCGTTGGTGACGCCGAAGGGAACCCTAAGGAAGTGGTAGAGGCGGCCATTCGCCTCGAAGGCGGTATACTGGCGGTCCTCGGGGCGGATAGGGAGTTGGTGATAGGCCGACTTAAGGTCGATGGTGGAGAATGCCCGGTACTGTGCAATCTGATTGACCATATCAGATATGGTCAAAGTGGGTATGCGTCCAGCTGGGTGTACCGGTTTATGGTTTGGCTGTAGTCGATGACCAGGCGGTTTTTATTGCCGGTCTTAACGACTACGACCTGGGCACGCCAGGGGCTGTTGCTCCTCTCGATGATGCCCTCCTTCAGGAGACGCTGCACCTCAGAGCTAATAAAAGCTCTGTCCCCGGCGCTGTACCGCCTGCTCTTGGTGGCGACGGGTTTACAGTCGCGGGTGAGGTTAGCGAACAGGGAGGGGGGCGGGACCTTGAGGGTGGATAGGCCGCAGGTGGTATGCGGTGGGCGGTTTAAAGGCTGCTGGTTGTCCACCGTATGCCAAAGTGACACTTTGAAGGTGGGATTGGAAGTCCAGCCCTAGTAGGACGGCAGCGCAGAGCTGGGGCAGGACGAGGAGTTTAAAATTTTTATACTCCGTGCCCCTAACCGACAGGGTCACAACACAGTAGCCGCTGATGTCTGTAGAATGGGACCTCGACGCCATCGAGATCCGGTTGCGCGTTGCCCGGACAGTGAGGGAGTAGTGGCTCACCGTGTCTGGATGGATGAAACTCTCCGTGCTTCCGCTGTCGAACAGGCAGGTCGTGGCATGGCCGTTTACTTTGATGTCCATCATGGACTTGGACAGGTGATGCGGGCGAGCTTGGTCCAGTGTGACGGAGGCTAGTGTATGGCTGAGCGAGCTGCTGTAGTCTGCGGGTGAGGCGGTGGTCGGGTCTGGAGACAAGGTGGCGGTAGAGTGTGGTGGACAAAATGGCGGCGCCCACGAGGTTGAATAAAATGGCGGAGGAGATGGCCGCCCCCACAACTCACATGAGGCACTGCTGGCGTCGGTGGCCTTGATCAAAGATGGCCGCCCCCACGACTCGCATGAGGCACTGCTGGCGTCTGTGGCTCTCCCCCTGCAGGCCTTAGCGAAGTGGCCTTTCTTGTGGCAATCGGAGCAAGTCGCGTTTCTTGCAGGGCAGCGCGTCCTCGGGTGTTTCGCCTGGCCACAGAAGAAGCAGCCGGCGGCCCGATCGCGGGGCTCCGAAGTTGCAGCCGGTACCGGGGGTGGCGGTCCCGATCGGTTCTGGGACGCCGACGCTGAGGTAGGTCCCAGAGGCGGCGGTGCGAGGGGTATTGCGGCCGGGGTCGGGCCGGAGTCCCAGGGTCGCGCAGCACAGTACCTGGAATACGCCTCGAGGTCCCGATGGGCCACTTCCAGAGAGCGAGCGAGGGCTGCAGTTGTATTCAGGTTGAGGTCCTTTGATTCGAGCAGTCTTTGCCGTGAGTAGTCGGACCGAAGGCCTTTCACGAAGGCATCGCGGATATTCCCTTCAGTATTTTCTGCAGCCGTTACAGCTTTAAAGTCTCAGTCCCTGCCGAGTGTTTGTAGCGCCCATAAAAATTCATCTACAGACTCTCCTGGCTGTTGCGAGCGGGATCTTAGGAGATGTCTGGCATACATAGAGTTTACCGGGCTCCGGTACTGCTCTTTCAGCAGGTTGAGGGCGTCCTCGTATGTAGTAAGGTCCTGGATGAGTGCAAATACTTTAGGGCTCACTTGGGCGGTCAGAACTCTTAGTTTGGATCCCGGAGGCACGCCGGATTCTCCCAGGTAGGATTCGAAACAGCTCAGCCAGTGTTTGAAGTCGAGGGCTGAGTTCGCTGCCTGTGGGTTTAGATCCAGGTACGGCGGTCGGAGGGCTCGCAGCCAGGCCGGCTGATGTGGCTGTTGTAGCTGGCCGTTTGGCTGCTCCGATCCACTCATTTCAAAATTTAGCCAATAAAATTGATATACCTATCAATTCATCCAACGAAAAGCGACGAGTTAAGATAGTAACAAAAGGTTTTTATTGGCTAAATAACAGAGCCCACCCTCGTGGGTGATCGGGTCCAACAAGGAGGAATACCAGCCAGTCGACCACCTTTATACCTGGGCAAGCAGGCGGAGGCATGGGCGGAGTCAGCTGTGGTCAGCCCAGGTATAACAGCGTGACAAGAGGTGACCTTGTGTAGTGATACAACAGTGTAAACAGTGATAACCATAGTGTAACGATAGTGAACGATAAAAGTGGTTTACCACACCCAATACCCCCTTCGAGCTTAGCTTAAAACCCCTATTCATACAGCTGAAAAGAAAAATAACAGAGACCAAAAAGAACGTTTTTCGGGAGTCTCCCATTATGAATGAATGAATGTATTGTGCCCATCGCCATCCAGTTAAAACTGTAGTAACCGAACCAGGCTCCAGATGTCAGCATTGTCACAGTGATGTCACCCCTCAAACCGTTTCAGTCTGTGGTCATGACTTTGTTTATGCGGCATTCTGCACAATGTGCAATGATGGATCTTCAACCAAATGCTTCAGTGAATTCTTGAGCTCGTCAAAATGAGGAATTTTTTAAGGAAAATGCAACATTTTCTTATTTTAGGCACTCTGTCACCATCATGCATTTGCAAGTCACGTATAGCATCACCAAAATGCAGAGAAAAGTCACATATTGAATCATACAATAATTGAAAAAGAATGAAAGTGACAGCTGTGGCATAGTGGGCAGCACTCTCGCCTCCGAGTCAGAGGGCTGTGGATTCAAGTCCCACTCCAGGGACTGGAGCACAATAATTTAGGTTGTCACTTCAGCGCAGTGCTGAGGGAGCACTGCACTGTCGGAGGTGCCGTCTTTCAGATGAGATGATAAACCGAGGCCCCATCTGCTCTCAGGTGGTGCAGAAGATCCCATGACACTATTTCGAAGGAGTAAGGGAGTTATCCCCGGTGTCATAGCCAATATTTATCCCTTAACCAACATCACCAAAACAGATCATCTGGTCATTAACACATTGCTGTTTGTGGGATCTTGCGGTGCGTGAATTGGCTGCCTCATTTCCTACATTACAAGTGACTACACTTCAAAAGTACTTTATTGGCTATAAAGTGCTTTGTGATGTCCCGAGGTTGTGAAAGGCGCTATATAAATGAAAGTCTTTATTTTTAGGCCGTGAGTTGGTAAGCGTTTGAAGTGAGGTTGAAGATAGGGTGGCAGCTGGGCAGTACAGAAGTCAAGGCTAGGGAAGAGGGTGGTAAGTTTTGAAGATAAGGGCACAGTCTTGGAGGAAAGAGAACAATTAATGCCAGCGAGCATCGGCCAAGGACAGTTAGTTGAGTGACAAGGATCTGGATCAGTAATGGGGTCAAGGTAGCAAGTGGTGTGCTTGATGAAGGAGTCTGATTGAGTGCAACAAGAGGTCGAGACAGCTGAGCTGATGGGAGTATATTGGGAAACAAAAGAAACTTATGAGTATTTCACACTTGGCATCAGAGGCAAGGATGGACTTGCAGCCAACCTCCACATCTCTCTCGTGTTCTCCAGTCTGAACTATCAATGAACAATATTTTTTTTAAATTAAGTCTGATGCTTGTTCCAATAATCAGCACTTTCTTCTGACACTGTCTCGGTGTTAACTCATCTGCTCAGTGGAGGGACAACACTCTCTAGAAAATTGGATTTGCATTCTATACGTAGAGGTCTTCAAAAGAGAGCAAATACAAACAGGATCGTTCAATTACAGCTTGTTCTGTACAATCCTCAAACGATTTCCTCTGTCTAATTAGCATTAATGGGATGAACAAGCATTTGCCAACCTGAAAGTATCAGCTGTCAATGTTTCAATCTTGTATTTTATGAACTCTCTAATTTTTCAAGCAGATTCTCTCTCAATCCTCCTAGTCAGGCTTCATGTTTTAAGTATTAGACGATTGGCAGTTCCTGAAGGCATAAGTTGAGGGAGACAAAAACCTCTGCTACCTTAGGAGAGCGAACCCCTCAGTAGCTGGTGTCGAGGTTCACAGCTCAGCCAACCCAAATTAATAAAGTTTTAGAGCAAACTGAAATGAATATTAAAGACTAAGTGGAATGGAGTGCTTTGCACTTCCAAAACACAACACATCTTACCCAGGCATCATTAAGAAAAATGAAAATTGTTTCATTATGGGTGAGTTTCTGGGCTCCTTTTTGAGCCTCCTCCAAATCTTTGGCAAAAACAGGTCCGGATATCCTGATATCTTGTCGAATGGGGTTAATCTAGATGGAAATCTCCCAAAAATTCTATAAAAATCCCCCTCAATGTCTTAATTTCTGTTGTAACCAGTGTCGATACGGCTGATCCAATTAAGCTACTGGCCAGTGACAGCTCCATGAACGCTGATGGTGGGGGAACTCAGCAATGGTGGTGCTACTGAATGTCAATGACAGGTGTTTGGGACTTTTCTTGTTGTAGATGGTCATTGCCTGGCAGTTACGTGGTGAAAATGTTACCTGCCACTTGTCAACCTAAATCAGAATGCTTTCCAAGTCCCATCATGTGCTGCTTATAAAGCTTTCCCCCCCCAGTTAGCTTCACCACTTGTTTACTCCGCCACAGGTCATTACCAGCCCATTAAACTGAATGGGTACAACAGAAGAGAGTTCACAACCGTTATAGCACAAAGAAAATAGTTATTGACTTGATCTCAGTACTGCAGGTAGTACACCAACAAAGGGTGTAGATAAAATATAGGCAAATAAATTCTTCGAAATTAATCAAGAATATCTGTTAAGAAAAATGTTACGCCATTAGAGAGAAGGAACAATGTTTTAGCTGGAAGAAGCCCCTGGGATAAGTTATTAACTGTCCCTACATTACAATGAATGCTGGGCATGTAGAGTTTTTCCACAAAGGGAATGGGACTTTTTTTTTGTAGGATAAAACATGAAATTCAAGGCAGAGGGGAATACAGGTTGTGTTTTTGGGGATCAGAGAATCTATTAACAGATGATGGCTAACTGAATCATCAATCCCCAAGAACCAGAATCTGTACAAATAAATTCCTGTCAAGAAATCCTTTTGCTCAAAATAGGTCGAGAAACTTTTTGTTACCTAGTTAATATGCAATACTAGAGGTACCCAACTCACGTCAATTGGATAAATCAGATCAGTGCCATTACATTGGATGAGTTTAAATTAGGATTGGGAAGAATGGGATGAGCCACTGGGGTAAGAATTGGTTATGGCCCGATTTTGGACGCAGACAGCATGTACCCAGCCGGGAGGCCAGAGGCTCCCCCAAAGTTGGGTCTCAAACCTCATTTCAATAATTTCAGCGAGTTACCTCTGCTCGTTACACATCTAGACACAGCTTGCCCATTGTAAGGATTTCACATTCAGGCCACCAGCTTTGCAGGCAGCGACCCCAAGGGAAGTTCAGGGAAAGGGATGCATGGACAACAGGTAGGGGGCCAGTCACGCCCCTTGGGAGTGGCAATCCAGCTCCGCAGACACATTTAAAACAAAAACCATACATTTTTGGTGGCAGCCGCTGAAAATTCCTGAAAGGCCCCCCCCGGGCATGCTCCGCTCGTCACCAATCAATTTAATGCTGGGTTCATAAAAATAGGTGTTATGTAAATGTGCGGCCTACGCAAGGGGCCCCAACACCCGTTTCACGCAGGCGCCAGAGCAGCCACCTGTACTAGTATGGCGGTGCCATAACGCTGGCGCTGATCAGTCACGGTAAGTTGTTCCCAAAATTGGCCCTCATTGTGCCCATTTTACACCTGTAAAATGGGTGAACCAGGTCCAACTTCAACCGCACTTTCTCCGGAGACTTGATGCAAGTTTTGCTTTAGGACTTGTGTCCAAGGATATAGAAATGCACATTTAGCACGAATGTCTCTAGACTACGCAAAGAAATACTACAGAGCATTTTATGTATTGTTTTGGGTTTTTTTTTAATCAGAAAACTACCTGTAAAAGAGGATGCTCCGGAAAACATGTCAGTGACAAAACTCCAGAATTATCAATATATAAAACAACTGAAGTACATAAACACAAAATTCAGGTAACAAATAAGATTCATACTTTAAAGACAATTATCAGTGAATCTGAACACATGAACTATCATACACGTCTCAAGGATAGCCCGTTTTCTTTCCTTTCTCCCACTACTTAGAATGATTCCGGTTTTAAAACACAGCAGTAACATTTTATGCACTCCCTTCATTGCTAGAGAAGGATGTAAAATTCTCTTCAAAAATAAAGAAAAAAAAAATGCCTCAACTGAAGGCACGAAATAGCACCGAGAGCTTTATGGTGTTAACTTGCAGCAGAATTTATTATGGTAGCACCACAAAACATTTCATGCATATTATTCATCAGAGGCAGAGGGAGCAAAAGTTACACAACTGCTTCTGCTGCACAGAGCACCTAAAACCCGCTATTTATAAAGGGAACTGCTGTTTCTTTTGTCCCGTGAAATGTGCATAATTAAGTACAACTGTAAAATCTTTAATAAAAAAAAACTCATAGAACATTAAACATAGAACAAATAGAATGGCGTACGGAGCAAGAAAAAGGATTAGGGGAGAAGGGGTTGCCAGAAATCACAAGTTTAAGGTGGAGGGAAAAGACACCGGGGGAGGGAGGTTAACAACCCTGCCCCCACCCCCTTGCAATGCTTCATACACCCGTGAAAAGAAAAAGATGGTTGGAAGAGACAAACAGCTATAGGAATGCTTAGCCTTTAAGTACAACAGCATACACGGGATGAAGCTTGTGGCATGAATTTGCTTTCCCAAACTGAAAACATATTCCACTGCACATGGCAATGGGGTGGGGGTGAAAAAGCGGGTACAGGAAACTTTTTTTTTTTTTTTTTTAAATCCGGCACGGACGGGACCGACGTGGTGCCGGTTCATCAAAAATTCCGGATAACCGAACGCTATAGTAAAAGATACGGAGCCGAGAGCTCCGTATAAAGCAACAAACCCTGTTGCTTAGCAACAGCTTCAGAACAATGGCCACAAGTTACAAGCGTCTCTGTAGCTTAGCAACAGCTGCAGCCACACCCTTGCACAGCAACAAATGGAGGAAGGCAAGTAATAAAAGTTACCTGAACCTACTCCTGAATTTTGCCGGTTAACCGAGATTTCCGGTTATTTAGGCGCCGGTAAATCAAAAGTTTCCTGTATATGATTCATCTCTCTAATAGCTTGTGCAAATTCACTGTAGTTTAGTGCTTAACCAGTAGAACTAAATTAGCATTTTCTAGCGTCAGTAATAAGACTATTAAGCAAGTTTACGATCATGCTCTCCCATCATGTACTTTTTTTGGTAAACTTTGAACTTTTGGTTGTACGCGTCCAATACAAATACTGATGGCAGAAGAACTGGGTGATGGCAAATCTCGTTCTCCCTGCTTACCTTGAAAGGAGCAGCTGAGGCTAAATATATTCTTTTGATGCAATATTTTAAAACAAAAACTAGAAACAAAAAGTACACAAACATTACACAAAAAGCTGTGCAAACACTAACAAAACATAAGATTAAAGACTACTAGAGCGGACACTGAATAAGTCAGTGTAGAAAGCTGCAAATTTGAGGTAATATTCCATGTAGTTAACTCAAGAAACGTGGCAACAGGAATTACGTGCTTTGACCATTTGGGTATTGGGTCAGAAGTGGCATTAATGCATTGCCATTATTCTCCCCAACATAAGGACATCCTAAACCTTTTTCTGTGTTTAAAAAAAAATAAAATCTTAAGTGCTTCCTCTCCTCAGCAAAATGAACAAAGCTTTCACTTCCTCCCTCCCACCTGATAATTCCTCTCTTCCCTGGACAAGGCAGCAGTTCACTGCAACTATTTTATTAGTCTGAAGGCCATGAGAACTTAACTTTTTCAGGACAGTTTAACGAGAACATGAGGTGTTGCTTTAACATTATTGTGAAGCTGAAATTTGTAATTAGTTGTAACTCGCAAAGGAAAAGCGGAGGCCACTGCCGGGCTGGCCAAAGCCCCTCGAGGGGAGAGGAAAATCGCAGTGTACCTCATCAACAGAAGAGGCTTAAGATGTAGAATGAGAATGAGAAGTTTGTGACTCAAATCAAGATTCAGATTGGTCTAGAAGGCAGGAAAAATAAAAAGATTTTATACAGCACAATTTTAAAAAAAAGACTGGCTGGCAAGGCAGAACTTTTCAGGACGTACATATACTTTCTACGCGATTTGCAACTGCAAGACACCGAGCCAAGTGCGTTCAGTTTGGGAAAACCTTTACACTTTTTGGAGGCAATTAGTAGCTGAATCGTGTTTTCTTCTTGCAAGATCATCAAAAACTTTTAGTACAGCTGGTTGCGTCTGAAAACATGCTGCAAATAATGAAACAATGCCAGTCACCAGGAAAAAATAATTAAAAGGTTCCTTAATAGTTCAGTTGTTAGAACACCCCAGACCACTATAAGGCATTCAATTTTAAAGTAAAACTTGCATCTTTAAAAACCTTGATAGAAACACACTTGTCATTCATCTCTGTTCAGGGGGCAGGTCGTTCTGGAGTGCAATCTACAGCAAGTTCAAAAATTGCTACCCATACAGAGCTATTAAAAAATGGACTAATATTGGCTCAATTACATATAGCACAATGTCCTCGCTCATTCAAGTATTGATCACCTCTGTACTGAACTGATGTGGCAAAGCATGTTTAACCTAGTTCTGCTGTCCTTGCTGTGTTGCTGTGACCGAGAATCTCTCCCATAGTCTTGGCCAGGGTTTTCTTCATCAGAGTTTCTTTTCCGTAGCCTGTTCCTCTCTTGTCTAATGTCAGTCTCGGTCTCAGAGTCGCTCAATTCAACATCGGGACAGTACCCGTCGTTATCCTGGTACGCTGCCGTCGCTTGGTGCTCAGAAAGCTGCTTGCTCCACAAGCGATCCTTGGCCGATCCCCTTCGTAAAGGCCTTTCACAGTTTCGGAAGTCTTCTGAAGTCCTCACTAAACTGTCCAACCTGTCTTTGCAAGGCTGACCAAATTCTCCCAGTTTTGATTTTCTGAAAGTGCCCTGGTTGGCAAAATGGTTTGAAAGAGTCGTCACTTTGTCATAGGAGGTCTGACTGGAACAGTCTCTCTGAATTACAATGCCTGATCTGCCCATTAGGCCATTTGATTTAAGTAACCCTGGATTATTGTTGTCTCGCGTCTTTCCGTTGGCATTAGCCGATTGTCCACGTAGTGATATATGAAGCGCTGACTGTTTGCTGGATGCCTGTTCCACATGACATTCAGGGGACAGCAGTGAGCTACCTGCCTGAACATCCTGCCTGAGATGGCCACCAGTCAGCAACAGTCCATTGCTTCTTTCCTCGTGTCTGAGCCAGTGATGAGACTGTAACTTCTTTTCACTAGTTCTGGAGCCTTGTGGCGTTGACAGATTGCTCTTGCTGTACAAGCTACCTTCAATGTTGAGGGAAAGTGCACCGTTGGCAGCAGTGGCGGAATTACTGTTGACATTTTGCGAAGGTTTTGTAGTTGTTTTCAGCTTTATTGTGATCCGTGGAGGGTCCTGGAACATCAATCCTTCCCGTGGGAATGACAAAGGCAGCCCTTGAAATAATAAGAAAAAAAAATTGAACCTCAAAGCTAGTTTCGCAAAACCCCCCCACCCCCCAAAAGTAAAAGCAAAATATCTTGGGATAGTAAAAATGTCTGTATTCTAACGATTCATGGCTAGCAGAAATTTGAAACTACTGGAACAGTAACCTGTCTCCAACCATTCCCAGACCAAAAGGCAAGAAACACTATACGCTAAAAAAACACATCAAAGAATGATGTTAAAAGATTACTGTTTAAGTATATGTAAATGGCGAATCCTGGTTTCCAATCTACAGTGGACTGTAGCATTATACCTGCAACCAACGTTGTCCCCAAGCTGCGCAGCTGTCTGCCGGTCCCGTGCAGCCCGGGACCGGCTTTCCAAATGTGAAATATTGCATATGCGCGAAACTTTGAATGGGCTACGCAGCCCATTAAAGGGATCGTGCAGCCCCCCACCACCACACCCCCCCCAAAAAAATAGGGGGGGGGGGGGGAAGAGACATTGCCTGCAACTCCACACTACTTTTGGTCATACTGCTGTGGGAAGTACCAAATGGGGAAATGGGGATGGGGAGGAGATGGGAGTCATACCTGGTCAACTTTTGTTCAACTCCTAGTGGATCAAAGTAACACTGAAGATCTGCGAGAAAGTCATTTGCTTGCTGTGCTACAGATGGTGTGGGAAAGGGGTGGGGGGGGGGGGGGGGAAAGGAAGAGAGAGAAAAAGACTTGCACCCTCAAAAAAATAAAAGGTAGCAACCTTCCCATAGTTCGGGTACACCGTTGTCTAATTTATTTATTAAAATTGATGCTGAAGTTATTCAGTTCTATTTCTATGGGGATCAAGATCCAAGCCATTGGATGAAAGTTGCTTTATTCTCATTTGTCGTAGTATCACTGAAGACAGCAATTCCACCATCACTGGATTCACAATTCTGTTCACTTTTTTTTTTGCTTAGCTAGGTGTCTGACACATGGGAACCCACCACCTTGTTTATGATTTAACAAATGTAACGGAGAAGTCCATATGGGTAGACTTTCCATTAGTCCAATGTTTAGTACACACACCCCACTTACCCAAGTTAAGACAGCTTAGACCACAGGAATTTAACCAGCTAAAACCACACAGCGCCCTAGCATAGAAAGCTGGTAAATTTCCTGTCGTCTACTCAGCTAGGACCACCTATTAGGACATTAGTTTCCAGGGTTATGTGGAGCCAAGTGCGAAGATTCCCAGTCCCCTGCAACAGGTTTACCCCTTGAAGTTCCATTAGTGAGCCAAGCTGGGGTGCTGTGGACTTGCCTGGCTCAGGTATTTCATTGTCAAATCTGCCACGGGGATGGGGGGAAAGAGAGCAGGGGGATGACTGTTCCAAACTTCCATCATCAGGTGCATCATTTGGGTCACCCTTAATCTCCAGACCTTGAAAACCGCTCTCCACCCACTCCCTCTCCCGAGGAAGATAGTTACTGGTTGACCACGAAACAACAGGCTTGAGCCCTCACTAAGTAGGCAGCAGATACTAAGCTCAAGAGTGGCATGCTGAGCAGCACACCTCCCCATAAAATGTGCAAATCCATTGCTACCATCCTCCAGACCATAACATGGGGGCATATCATACTCCAAATAGTGGGAGTATGAAGTACGCAGCATCAACCAGTTTCTTGCCTTTTTCCCGCAACCCAATCACAGTGCACACCGAACCCTGGATATATGTCTGATCTCATAAGCTGATGTATTCCAGCAGGTGCAGTCCCAAGTCTCAATGTTTTCTCCTCGGCTACATGACATACATACACATCTTTAGCATGGTGGAAGGACCCCTGTGGGGCAGTTTGCAACAACCCACCATCTGGATATTGCAGGTTTCCAAGTCTAATGCTGTATCATAACTGCTTAATCTAGGACCAGGCCGTCAGATTAACTTGTAGTAAAAAGGGGAAATCGATTGCAGGGAGGGAGGGCTCCAGTCTACGCTGACCAATCCTGCAGATGGAGTCAGCCTTGTGGCAGGAGCTGTCTTTGCCAAAACCCCACACAGAAGGACCAGGCCCAGAAGTCCTTCCATTGTTTGTCTAGAAATTATGAAAAAATGAAGGAGAACTATTTGGATGCATCTTATATACCACAAGTTTAACCGGCATTGGGACTCAAATCATTGAAGACTAACAGGAAAGACTAATGTGCAATTCTCCAACCTACACCAGCTACTGGTATAAATCAAGCTTTAGAGCACACAACATCTGTTTTGTCAGAATCTGGCTTTCGGGAAAACAATTTGTATATGCCATTCTTCCACATGTACCACCTCCACTGGGGTCAGTCCGAGAATCTGAAGTCATTTAATCAGCCGGTGTCAGATTGAGGATCGCACATGTGAAAAGTATTGCTGTGGTGACATCGTCCCGCAGGTGTACTGAATCCAACTCCGTGCTTTTATGTCCAGGTTCAAGTGCTCCAGGAACTAGCAGAAAATTAGGAGACCTAACAACAACTGTCCACTGATGCCAGATTTACTGTACAATCATCTTTTGATAGTGCTGCTGACTCAACAGGATGCACATATCAGGAGTCAATGTTACTAGATACAGGAAACTGTGTGTTATCCGGAGGCTAACTGTCCGGAATGCTCGAGCCACCAGCAAAAATCAGGAGCTGTTTTCGTTAGGTTTTTCTTCTTCTCGTTGCTTTTTTTCTCAACAGTCAAGCTCTGCAAGCTCTGCTGAAGCTGTTGCTAAGCTACAGAGATGCTTGGACTGTTTACAAGCTGTAGGTTTGTTGACAGATACGGAGCTCAAAAGCTTGCGTATCTTTCAACATTAGCGCTGGAGTGTCCGGGCAGTTCTGAGGGAACGGCAACAGCTTGGTCCCGTCGGTGCCAGATAGCACAAAGTTTCCTGTAGATCCCTGGGATGAGAGGGTTGTCCGACGAGGAGACTCTGAGCCTATACTCTCTGGAGTTTCAAAGAATGAGGTGATCTCATTGAAACATACAAGATTCTGAGCTGGATTGACAGGGTAGATGCTGAGAGATTGTTTCCCCTAGCTGGAGAGTCTAGGACTAGGGGGCATAGTCTCAGGATAAGGGGCCAGCCATTTAAGACTGAGATGAGGAGGAATTTCTTCACTCAGAGGGTTGTGAATCTTTGGAATTCTCTAGCCCAAAGGGCTGTGGATACTGAATTGTTGAGTATATTCAAGGCGAAGATAGATAGATTTTTGGGCTGTAGGGGAATCAAGGGATATGGGGAATTGGGCGGGAAAGTGGAGTTTAGGTCGAATATCACTGCAGAGCAGGCTCGAGGGGCCATATAGCCTACTCCTATTTCTTATGTTCTTACAGTATGTAAGCCCTCAACATATTTCCTCTCACGCTTACTGCAAGGGTGTAACTTCCTATTCATCTGCCTTTGACCAGTATTTTTTTCATAGGGCTTAACACAAAGATTTCAATATACGAAAGGTACAGTATTTATTTGGTGGTTTTGCCTACATTACAACCAAAGTAATGAATTGGCTGTGAAGTGTTTTGGGATGTCAGTCAAAATTTGGAGGAAAAAGCTGTCAAAACAGTGAAAGAATTGATTCTTGGCACCTGCGGGAGCAAGGGACAATAAACACAATGGATATGTCAGGAGAGCAGATAATGAAATTTTGTAAAAACTGGGGAATTCAAATTCGGAAAAGAAAACTGAGCGAGAGGAAGTGAAGATATTAAACAAAGACATAGAAATTGGCCAGAAAAAGCAATAATCCTGAGGATTGGGAGCAGTTTAGGATTCAACAAAGGAGGACAAAGGGATTAATTAAGAAAGGGAAAATAGAATATGAGAGTAAGCTATCAGGGAACATAAAAACTGACTGTAAAAGCTTCTATAGATATGTGAAGAGAAAAAGATTGGTGAAGTCAAGCATAGGTCCCTTACAGTCAGAATCAGGGGAATTTATAATGGGAAACAAAGAAATGGCAGACCAACTAAATTCATACTTTGGTTCTGTCTTCACAAAGGAGGACACAAATAACCTCCCAAAGATGCCGGGGAACATAGGGCCTGATGAAAGGGTGGAACTGAAAGAAATCAGTATTTGTAGGGAAATGGTGTTAGAAAAATTGATGGGACTGAAGGCTGATAAATCCCCAGGGCCTGATAATCTACATCCCAGGGTACTTAAGGAAGTGGCCCTAGAAATAGTAGATGCATTGCTGGTCATCTTCCAGAACTCGACAGACTCTGGAACAGTACCCATGGATTGGAGGGTAGCTAATGTTACCCCACTATTCAAAAAAGGTGGTAGAGAAAAAGCGGGGAATTATAGACCGGTAAGCCTGACATCGGTAGTGGGGAAAATGCTAGAATCTATTATAAAAGATGTAATAACATGGATTTACAAAAGGTAAATCATGCTTGACTAATCTACTGGAATTTTTTGAGGATGTAACTGGTAAAATAGATAAGGGAGAACCAGTGGATGTGGTGTATTTGGACTTTCAGAAGGCTTTCGATAAGGTCCCGCATAAGAGATTTGCGTGCAAAATTAAGGCACATGGGATTGGGGGCAAGGTATTGACTTGGATAGAGAACTGGTTGGCGGACAGAAAGCAAAGAGTTGGAATAAACGGATCGTTTTCCGAGTGGCAGGCAGTGACTAGTGGGGTACCGCAAGGATCGGTCCTAGGACCCCAGCTGTTCACAATATATATTAATGATCTGGACGAGGGAATTGGATGTAATATCTCCAAATTTGCAGACGACACAAAGCTGGGTGGGAGGGTGAGCTGTGAGGAGGATGTCGTGAAACTCCAGTACGATTTGGACAGATTGGGTGATTGGGCAGAAACATGGCAAATGCACTATAATGTGGATAAATGTGAGGTTATCCACTTTGGTGGCAAAAACAGGAAGGCAGATTATTTGAATGGCAATAGATTGGGAGAAGAGGAAGTGCAAAGAGACCTGGGTGTTCTTGTGCACCAGTCGCTGAAGGTTAGCATGCAGGTGCAGCAGGCGGTTAAGGCGGCAAATGGTATGTTGGCCAATGGTATGTTGGCCTTCGTAGCAAGAGGGTTCGAGTACAGGAACAAGGATCAGTTGTACAGGGCCTTGGTGAGACCGCACCTTGAGTATTGTGTGCAGTTTTGGTCACCTTACCTGAGGAAGGACGTTCTTGCCATGGAAGGAGTGCAGCGAAGATTCACCAGGCTGATACCTGGGATGGCAGGAATGACGTATGAGGAGAGATTGTGTCGATTGGGATTATACTCACTGGAGTTTAGAAGATTGAGAGGGGATGTCATCGAAACCTATAAAATTCTGTCAGGCCTGGACAGACTAGATGCAGGATGTTTATGTGATGGCCGGGGAGTCCAGAACCAGGGGTCATAGTCTAAGGATAAGGGGTAAGCCATTTAGGACTGAAATGAGGAGGAATTTCTTCACCCAGAGAGAGTGGTGAACCTGTGGAATTCTCTGCCAGAGGGCGGTGGAGGCCAATTCATTAAATATATTCAAGAAGGAGTTAGATATATTTCTTAAGGCTAAAGGGATCAAGGGATATGGGGAGAAGGCAGGGACAGGGTACTGAGTTTGGATGATCAGCCATGATCTCATTGAATGGCGGAGCAGGCTCGAAGGGCCGAATGGCCTACTCCTGCTCCTACCTTCTATGTTTCTATGAATATAGCGAAGATGGAAATTAGGTTTATAGCTTGTAGATCATTCAATACCTACGACCAAATGAATAGGTCAGGAAGTCAGGAAAGACAGAGAAAACAAAAATGCTTCAATCATAATAAAGAAATGTAGGATAGTGTAGAAAAATATATATTATGGTAAAGAGAGGAAGGAAAAAAAAGTGTCAAATTTTATTGCCTTATAATCAATTTTGCTTCAATCTTGCAACGATTGAGGTGTGCGTATAATCTCAAGTCTAAATGTCCAAAAACCTTCTTTAAAATGATTTTGAGTTGAAACAAAAAAAAACATAAAAAAGAGAGAAAACGCCATTTGGCCCATCAGCAACAATGACCAACTTGATGCAGTGTCTTAAAAAATATTTCTATCATGGACTCCTCTCCTTCCACCATCACCTCTGTCCTAATTTAAGGAACTTCCTTCCCCATCACTTAAAAAAAAAAAAAAAAAATTCTCTTTTTAAATCTAGCTGTACTATTAGTATCTCTAATCCTCAATCCTCCTGAACAGCTTCTGGTCCAGGGCACTTTTAAAGATATCAGCTACCTTTTCTGAGTGTGTGTTCCACATGTTTACTACCCTTAAAATAAAAAGTTTGAGGACTGCCAAATCAACAATCTTATCCGATGCAACACAAACCACGGCAATGCAAGAGGAACCAGAGAGGATTCCGGGAATGTACGGGAAGCACTGGTATATATTTACCTGCAGCAATTTGCTGATTCATCAGTTGAATATGCAAGTTGAAAAGTTGTTCTTGCACTTTACTCTGTGACAATTTCAGTTTCTCTCTTCTGCTCACCATGTAGCAAAGATTCCTCACCTAAAGAGAATGGACAGCAATTTCAGTTTTTAGTATTCCTTCCAAGGTACTTGGAAACCCCAAATTACTGCTTTTTCATTCAAGATGCGCAAAGAAAAAGTAAGAATTCAAACCCTTTCTAAGTCTTGGCGTAGATGCATGAACATCTTCATTCTGGAATGAATCTGATCCTCCTTCTGCTGACCCAAGCAATTCTCTTCGTCTTCCTTCGGAGGTAGCAGTGGTTTACTGAAATTGCTTTTCCGCTTCAGCTTCCAGTACTCAAATATATATTCGACCACCTGCTCGGAGAGATGCAGTTCACCAGCCACGTCAGCAACCTTTACCAAGGTGTAAAATTCTTCCTCCAGCTCCTGAAGCTTCTGTGCACGCAAGCCCTTCTTCTCAGTTTCAGTCTGTTTCTGCTTTTGCTCACTGATTTTTGCACTTGGCTCACAGTCACCTTCCTGGTTCTGCCTGTTTTTACTGTGCTTGAGACAGTAAGACTTGAACTTCACCTCATCGCCATCGTCCAGGATTGTCTTCATCTCCAGACTGTGTTCAAAAGCACAAGTTACGTGAAAGGCTGTGATGCAGCTCTTCACTGAGCACTGAGGATTAAAGTATGAAATAGTGAGAAAACACACAAATAAATGAATGAAAACAATACACTCAGAGCGCTTGTTATAAATACCCAGTTGGTCAAAATATTTAAGTGAAGCAATTTTTATACACACATATACAGACTCTAGATATATAATCCATTTACCCACAAGAGCTTTGATTAATGTGCATATACTTCTAATTATTTTCATATTTTTTTATAATTTAGTATTTTAATCCGGTAGCACTTCCGTCCATGACAATGTTTTTCAATTTAGTGCTACAATCACCTCAAAATTATAGAATATTTATCAAACTATTATGAAAGAAAATACAGGCAGGTCTTGAAATTGGAAGGAATCTTTCAGTGCAAAAGATTGAAACAACCTTTTTAGTGCAGCTAGCATTTAAGGGGGTCTGGTTAGAATCATGCTTAAGTATGGTTTTGACTTTACCACGAGTTTCCAAATCAGTGTATAAATGGGGAAAAGTTAGACCACAGGAAACTGATCCAGCTTGAAAAATCACTTCTGCTGGTAATAGTTCTGCTGTTACCAATGTTTTATGAATGGGACAGGGCAGCCTTGGCAAGAGTAAAATGTTTTGCCTTTTCATTATCTCTGTTCCAAGTATCGTGAGAAATCCAGATGTACCTCTGTTAGAGAATGCTGCACTTCATTTTCCATTCTTTGTGCCTAATCAATATTTAAAGTCTATATTATACAGTTAGCAAAAAATATAGATTAGACAGCTGCAATAAAAACAAATTTACTTTTTTTTTATACCAGTGATTTTTAAACAGGAAATTAAACTGTACTTGGAAATAGCAGCTGACAATAGAGAACATTGGCTCTCGTTCCCAGTGTGACTCAGAGTACCCAGAGTAAGCAACTTCAGTGACTGAATCACCCTTATAAATAGATTAATATTTATTTGAAGGTAACGACTAAGTCTGTTTTCAACTAGAAACTGATTTGGCTTCACAATGTTACAGCTCCCTGACACAAATGCCTAGTTAAGTTCTTCGCATTCAGTCAAAGACAATTGGTCAAAGCAGTTAGAATGAATGTTGCAGCAGCTGGACATGTACGTACAAACATGCATACATATATGAAAAGGGCAGGAAAGGACCATTGGACCCTTTCCGTCCAGATACAAGGGAACCACGCCCACCATTTACCCACCCCTTAACCACACAGTCTCCTGGGATAGGCTTACCTGAATGCAGGCACCAGTCTTCAGTTTGCAAAGGCTGCAGACTAATGACCATCGGCTCGGTGGAATGTGAGACACTTTTGTAATTGGCTCCATTCTTTCAGGGCAGGCAATACTGACCTACGGTCATAATAAAACAGATTCAACATTTTCCTAATTTGAAACAAACCCAACATTGAGTAGCTAATCCGGATTTGCAGATTCTGATTTGAATCGATTTATGTGCAGTTTTAGTATTTTTAGCCTCTAAGTGGAGCAGCTTGATCTTTTTCAGGAATGGCGTGTATACACACACACCGACCAATTATGTCAATTCTCAGCCAGGAGTCCTCAAGGAGATTAATGAGAATACCAGCATGGAAAGTCAGACTTTTTGTAACAAATATCCTCCTAAAAAAGCCAAACAACCCATTTATTGGGTGGGAATCCTCAATGGAATTAATTTCTAGGTAAACAGCTGAAAAACATTAAAAAATAAACATTTTCAATTTTCACAGGATAGCAATATTTCTGCTATGAAAATGAAAATGTAATTGCAGGAAACTTTGTGCTATCCGGAGGTTGAATGTCCGGCAGCTTCAATCTAACGGCAGAAATCAGCAGCCGTTTTGGTTAGGTGTTTTTTCTTCTCCTAGCATTCTTTTCACAGGCAGGCTATGGAAAGCGTCTTTGTAGCTTAGCAACAGCTTCAGAGACGCTTCCAAGCTACTGGGCCGAGTGTTTACAAGCTGTTGCTGAGCAACAGTCTTTGTTGTCAGATACGGAGATGAAAAGCTCCTATCTGATAACATTGACGCTGGTCTATCCGGAAGTTTTGAGGCAACGGCAGTAGCTCGGTCCCGTGGGTGCCGGATAGCACAAAGTTTCCTGTATTTGGTTTCATTCATGGGAAACAAAAACCACAGATATGCTCCTATAATTCCAACATATTTAGCATTCAAAATTGATATCAGTTTTATGGAACTAGTGTGCTTGATGCTGCATATTTTGCAAAATGCAAGAATAATTTAGTTATGCTCAAGTATAAATTCATAATAATTAATAATGAGTGGTTGGTCAGCACCACAAAATTGTAAGTTACAAGTGGATTAAGTTCCTTCCTCAAAATACAATCAAATCGAACAATTACACTTCTCAAGCACAAGTGCCTCAAAACAGCACAGTGATTGTTCATTCTGCAGCTCTCCACACTGCTAGCTAATTAGAGTGCCACTGGTTCATCAGCACAAGTCAAAAACCTACAAAGCACCTAAAATATCATCTCTTCCACCTAAAACAGATGGCATTTAATAGAGGCATCAAGCATCATCTACGCCTAAAATTCAAGGAGGAACGAGTGAAACAATGAGTGACTTACATAGAAGATAGGAGCAGGAGTAGGCCATTCGGCCCCTCGAGCCTGCTCCGCCATTCAATGCGATCATGGCTGATCATCCAAATTCAGTACCCAGTCCCTGCTTTCTCCCCATATCCCTTGATCCCTTTAGCCTTAAGAAATATATCCAACTCCTTCTTGAATATATTTAATGAATTGGCCTCCACCGCCTTCTGTGGTAGAGAATTCCACAGGTTCACCACTCTCTGGGTGAAGAAATTCCTCCTCATCTCTGTCCTAAATGGCCTACACTTTATCCTTAGACTGTGACCCCTGGTTCTGGACTCCCCGACCATCGGGAACATCCTCCTGCATCTAGTCTGTCCAGTCCTGTCAGAATTTTATAAGTTTCAATGAGATCACCTCTCTGTAATGAAATCTGTTTGTCTTGATCCTGTATTCGTTTTGCACTCATGTATATTACCCTCCCCCACTGTGTATAGTTTCACTTCCTCTTTCCCGACTAACCTGGGAGGTTCCAGGTCTTGGCTCTTGGCTCCGCCCCCGACTTCTCTTACATAAAGATCCCAGGATCTGTATGACTCATTCCTGGGAACCAGTCGGCGTGTTGAGATGTTAGCTCTGATCTTAGTGATTAAAAGCCAACTTGTTTAAGTCTATAACTTCTAGTTTTGTGGTTATTGAAGGCCCATCACTCTCATTCTTCTAAACTCCAGTGAGTACAAGCCCAATCTACCCAATCTCTCCTCATACGTCATTCCTGCCATCTCAGGTATCAGCCTGGTGAATCTTCGCTGAACTCCTTCCATAGCAAGAATGTCCTTCCTCAGATAAGGTGACCAAAACTGCACACAATACTCAAGGTGTGGTCTCACCAAGGCCCTGTACAACTGCAGCCAGACATCCTTGTTCCTGTACTCAAACCCTCTCGCTACAAAGGCCAACATACCAATTGCCTTCTTAACCGCCTGCTGCACCTGCATGCTTACCTTCAGCGACTGGTGCACAAGGACACCCAGGTCTCGTTGCACTTCCCCTTCTCCCAATCTATTGCCATTTAGATAATAATCTGCCTTCCTGTTTTTGCCACCAAAGTGGACAACCTCACATTTATCCATGTTATATTGCATCTGCCATGCTTCTGCCCAATCACCCAACATGTCCAAATCATACTGGAGTTTCTCGACATCCTCCTCACAGCACACTCGCCCACCCAGCTTTGTGTCATCTGCAAATTTTGAGATATTACATCTAGTTCCCTTGTCTAGATCATTAATATATATTGTGAATAGCTGGGGTCCAAGGACCGATCCCTGCGGTACCCCACTAGTCACTGCCTGCCACTCGGAAAAGGACCCGTTTATTCCAACTCTGCTTTCTGTCTGCCAACCAGTTCTCTATCCAAGTCAATACCTTGCCCCCAATCCCATGTGCCTTAACTTTACACGCTAATCTCTTATGCGGGACCTTATCGAAGGCCTTCTGAAAGTCCAGATACACCACATCCACTGGTTCTCCCTTATCTATTCCACCAGTTACATCCTCAGAAAACTCCAGTAGATTAGTCAAGCACGATTTACCTTTTGTAAATCCATGTTGACTTTGTTCGATCCTGTCACTGTTTTCCAAGTGCTGTGCTATTACATCTTTTATAATGGACTAAAGCATTTTCCCCACTACCGATGTCAGGCTTACCGGTCTGTAATTCCCTGTTTTCACTACCACCTTTTTTTGAATAGTGGGGTAACATTAGCTACCCTCCAATCCATGGGTACTGTTCCAGATTCCATCGAATGTTGGAAGATGATCAGCAATGCATCTACTTCTACTCCAAGATAGTAAAATCAGCAAGAACCAGAGCGCAGATAGAAAAAGTGACAACCAAAGTAATCTACTTGATTGTACACAAGGGTCCAACAATGGCACTTAAATTTTGTGCAACAGCAAACAGATCTTGATGATTCAGAATTAAATAGGAAGTCACTTTATTTTGGAAAGGTCACTCACTGGATTATACTGGAGTCCACTGTTGCATTGCTGCACTGTGGCCCCTGCCAGGTACAGCAGTGCCGGGGAATTCAGTATAGAGGAGAGGAAGTACAGTGGGTGTGTTCCTTTTCTAATGTTCAGTCCACGCTGCTGAGAAGACAACCAAGGTGCAGCAGCAACAGTGGCTTAGAGGCATCAGAATAAATTGTGCCATTGAGGGTGGCGGCGTGGGAGACCTTCTCTTGGACATTGGATAAACTCCACTTAGAGGGCACAAGAGAAAATTCTACCGTAAAACAAGTCATTATTACTTTTTTTTTTTTTAAATCATCTGGGATTTATTTTACTCGTTGCCCACATGAACCTAAGATAACCTATTCTGCAGTAGGGTGCAGTTGAGTTACTTCAGTGGGAAATGCCACTGGAAGTCCAGTTGAAAGAGTCACTCTAATGTTTCTAGTTAACAACTTCCTAACTAGAGGTGTAGTTCTTACAATAATACCCAAGGATGTCATCGCTGTCTCAGGACAAGAGTGGTACAATCTGGTCCTAAAGCAGCTGGCGTCTTGAATTGATTTATTTTTTTATTTTTTATAAAAAGGGATTTATTTTCATGTTAAGACAATATTTGAATGGAGAAGGATTTTAAATAATGCACGTAGAGCTTTTAGCTTTACTTGAATTCAGATGTGCAAGTACACTGGGGGGGTGGGGGGAGAGAGTGACAACAGTAAGGATATAGATGGAGACTTCTGCTAAAACAAATCCGTAAATTCACTTTTTACCTCAGGTATCCACAAGGCACAGCTGACGTGTGCCCACTTGGTCCCAGCACGTGTGGCTTTCATTGCTCCGCCTTGTTTTGGACACAGAAGACACTGTGGATAAATTCCAAGCACACAAGTGCGACACAACCAGCTACCTTCAGGCACTTTCAGAATCCCATAGCAGGCCTGAATGCAAAAGAAAATTAGCAGAAAGTATATTGGTAAACAAAAGTCGACTAACAAGTATGTCGTAATGCGCATACAGGAAACTCTCGTTTAAACGGCACCTAAATATCCAGAATTCTCTATTAACCGGCAAAATTCTCACTCCGAAAACAACACCTCAATAACCGGCAATGTTGCCGAGTCCCAGTCCAAGTCTCCCGCGGTGGCAGAGTTAGTCAGTGGGGGTAGTTCTCCAAACTGCCACTACTCGGCTTCTTGGCGCTGTCGGAAGTCAGAACACCTCAATACCCCTGTAACAGGAGTCTGACTCTCCCGCGCTGCCGGTAGTCTCTTCTGATCCGCCATTTTACAGGGGTACTGTGCGTCTCCCACGCTGCTGGTAGTCATTGCATTGCATTAGCCTCAACTGGCAGTACTGTACTTAATCAAGCATCTTCCACCATCCATTTAACAACATTCTGTAGGTGAGCACCCAATTACTGTATACTGCACATTTCTTAGTTAAAAATAGCCTCGGTAGATAACCCTCTCCGTCATCTGGAATTTTTGATCAACCGGCAACACGCCGGTCCTGTTGGTGACGGATACCAAAGAGTTTCCTGTATTTAAAACTTTCATGAGTTGGATCCTACATCAATAGTTGATGAACAAGTTCTAAAAATCATTTGTATTTATTACACAACCTATAGCACACCAGAATCATTCCTCACCCTTTAAAAAAATGGAAGGGTACAAAAATCATCCATTGGTCAATACACCAGCAGGTGCCCTTGAATGTAGCAAGGCATCCTGTATGTACACTGCTTCCTCATGAGGCCAAATGCACTAAATAGGTGAAAACCAAGTGCAAGAACATCAAATAATTCTGACCTTCACTGGCTACCGGTCTGGCAAGGCCTCAATTTTAAAATTCTCATCCTTGTTTTCAAATCTCTCCATGGCTTCGCTCCTCCCCATCTCTGTAACCTACTCCAGCCCTACCACCAGTGTTCCCTGTAAGCTCTGCAGTCCTGCAACATCTAGTCGTGAATGCTGGTGGACCATTAAGCAACTAACGGGCAGAGGAGGCTCCATGAATATCCCCATCCTCAATGATGGTGGAGCCGAGCACCTGAGTGCAAAAGACAAGGCTGAAGGCCTACTCCCGAAGTCCCCACCATCACAGAAGCCAATCTTCAGCCAATTCGATTCACTCCACGTGATATCAAGAAACAGCTGAGGGCACTGGATACAGCAAAGGCTATGGGCCCCGACAACATCCCGGCTATCGAGTCTAAACATGGACAAATGCGTTGAATTCCAGAGGTGAGGCGAGAGTGACTGCCCTCGACATCAAGGCAGCATTTGACCGAGTGTAGCATCAAGGAGCCCTAGTAAATATGAGGAAGAGCTTTCCGAGACATTAGCCTCCAGTTAGCTGAAAGCCAGCTCACAATTGTAACTTTCAACGTGATTTTCGGTTTTGAAATACAGTAGGCATTAGCAATTAATATCTGACTCCTTACTAATATACTCTGTTAATCAGAAGAATTATATGGGTACTGCAATGTCGTGGTTATGTTACTGAGTTAGTAATCCAGAGGTCTGTAACAATAATCCAGGAACCATGGCCGTTTGAGAATTTGAATCCCGTAAACAAAAAACCTGGACAAAGTGACCACCAGATGGTCGCAAAAACCCAACTGGTTCACTTCAGGGAAGGAAATCTGCCATTATAACCTGGTCTGCATATATGTGGCTCCAGTCCCACATCAATATGGTTAGGAACAGGCGTCAGCCGTTTAGCCCCTCAAGCCAGTTCCACCATTCAATGAGATCATGGCTGATGTGATTTAACTTATTTCTCTTAGTACCATTGGTTAATAAAAATCCATCAATCTCATATTTAAAATTAACTACTAACCTAGCATCAATTGCCGTTTGCGGAAGAGAATTCCAAACTTCTACCACCCCGTGTGCGTAGAAGTGTTTCCAAACTTGACTCCGGAAAGGTCTGGCTCTAATTTTTAGGTGTCCCCTAGTCCTAGACCCCCAACCAGCAGAAATCGTTTCTCTCTATCTACCCTATCTGTTCCCCTTACTATCTTGAAAACTTCGACCAAATCACCCCATAACCATCTAATTTCCAGGGAACACAACCCTAGTTTGTGTAATCTCTCCTCGTAATTTAACTCTTGGGAGTCCAGGGATCATTCTGGTAAATCTATGCTGCACTCCCTCCAAGGCTAATATATCCTTCAAAGAATAGAAAGACTTGCATTTATAAAAGCGCCTTTCACAACCACCGGACGTCCCAAAGCGCTTTACAGCCAATGAAGTATTTTTTGAAGTGTAGTCACTGCTGTAATGTAGGAAACGCGGCCGCCAATTTGCTCCCACAAACAGCAGTGTGATAGTGACCAGATAATCTGCTTTCGTGATGTTGATTGAGGGATAAATATTGGCCAGGACACCAGGGATAACTCCCCTGCTCTACTTTGAAATAGTGCCGTCTCATCCGAAAGACGGCACCTCCAACAGTGCAGCACTCCCTCGGTGCTGCACTGGAGCGTCGGTCTAGATTTCTGTGCTCAAGTCTCTGGATTTGGGACTTGAACCCGTAACCTTCTGACTCAGAGGTGAGGGCGCTACCCACTGAGCCACGGCTGACACCCGGCAATAGTATTATTTCAGAGACTTCATTCTCCGCCTGGTTTCACATTCTCTCTCGCTTGGGTTTCATTGCAAATCTCATGCCCAGAACGGCTCACAGTACGCCAGGGGTGGTTTAACCAGGGCTTTGTATAGCTTCTTAAACTGCCCTTTGAAGTGGCCTAGTAAACCACTCAGTTGTATTGGACTGCCATGGGGAACTAGGGATGGGCAATAAACACTAGTCTTGCCAGCGACGTCCATAACCCGAGATTCCCAAGATTCTGCAGTTACAATCTGAACTTTTAAATAATGGTATCCAGTTTAACAATTAAAATTGCAAACTTAAATGGTCAGAGCTTCCCCCTCCCTTTTTTGGTATGGAACGGTGATGCCTTCTTTGTTCATTCTAGAATATAATCCCATTAGTCCCTGCTAACCATGTGACCAATATCACTTAGCCAGCAGAGACACAACAGAAAGCAAACAGGACCTCCTACATTCGTACAGATGTAAAGCTAAAAATCTTAGATGGATTTCATTACAAAAACGTACTGCAACGACCCAACCAAGTAATATTTACAAATAAGGCCTCCATTTTACAATAAAGATTAGCCAAGACACAACAACATGGAGAAATGGAAACATTACAATTTTTGAATCATTTATTACTTCAATTTTGAATAAATAACATTTTTACTTACTTGATGGACACAGATATTACACCGATCACAGAAGACCATCTCATTGCCCTCTTCACTATCAGGGGAGCGGCATACATCGCAGATAACATCTTCATCATACTCAATCCCCAGCCCTTCCTCAGTCTCTATGGCATGGTTCATGTTTTCATAGCACTGACGCTCCAGCGCTTCTATAGTTCTCTCCATAGTGTATTCATGAATCAAACCACATCCTGAATCAAAATTTGTAGAAGAAAAAAAATTGCCTTTAATATTATTCAAATGCAATTTATCTTCAAGCTATGTCAATCAAGCAGCAACAGGAAACCACTTAAGGGCATTGCTTCTCAAGAGTTTAATATTCTCTGAAGTCCTCCCATTTCATACTGCATGTGTAGACAAGACCAACACTTTTATATTTCAAAAATGGTTGTTCACCTGATGTTCCACTATGCAATGGCCCACGTCAATCGCTGAAGTCTTTCTGTACAAGTACAGGAAGCTTTGTGTTATCCGGAGGCTAAATGTCCGGCAAACTCGAGCCACCGGCAAAAATCAGGAGCCGTTTTGTTAGTTTTTTTTTTCTTCTCGTCGCTTTTTTTCAACAGTCAGGCTCTCTGAAGCTGTTGCTAAGCGACAGACGCTTCCAAGGTACGGCCGACTGTTTCGAAGCTGTTGCTAAGCAACAGTGTTTGTTGTCAGATACGGAGCTTTTCAGCTCCGTATGCTTCAACATTAACGCTGATGTGTCCGGCAGTTTTAAGGGAACGGCAACAGCTCGGTCCCGTCGGTGCTGGATAGCACAAAGTTTCCTGCAGATGAACTAAATGGCACTCGAGATTTTTTGGGGGGGAAAAATATATATGCTGCCAGCCTCAACTCCCTGTTGGTTCCCTGGCCCAAAGTTAAATATCACAACTCATGCAGGGGAAAACACTGATCTTTTCTTAAATTTAAAAAAGTTTCTCCAAGTAATGTAATAGAGATAAATATAAATAATGTAAAAAAAACGAAATAAGTTTTAAAAAAAAATATATATATAGCTAGTTAATCAATGTTGCATTGTATGTATAGGATTAACTACAAAAAATGAAGGGCATCACCTAATTAATTATTTCTGCAGTTTGAGTGAATTTATGTCCTCCATTACCATGGAAAGTAGGTTCTCTCAGTAGGCTTATACAAGATAATACTGAATAAAAACTTAGTATTTAGCCTCCCGTATAGAAAATTAGATGCAAGGTATTTTCCTCTCAGTTTTAAATGTTACAATCTACCACAGCCTGCAAACCAGTGACTGGGAATGAGCAAGTCGTTTGATTTTTCAGGTTCTCAAGTTTTGTTTGGACTTGCCAGGAAATATTCACATGAAATTTCAGATTAGCAGAGTCAACTAAAAATATTACTGCATCCAACGTGGTAAAGAAATGCACTTGCATTACTGTATAAAATAACTCCTACTTACCCATTTCTCTCAGTTCTTCATTTGCTGCATGTAACCAGTAAATGTCCACATCATCCAAGTCATAACGGCACATAGTGTCTGCAAGTTCCAGGATGTTAGCATATCCGGGGTCCGAGGGTTCGGAGGTGGAGCAGCGGATATACTTCCGTGGTTTAGTAAACAAAGTCTCCTTCACCTTTTCTACAATAACCCTAAAACAGTCGAACGTAAAAAATCAAACACAGGAATAGAATCAATCTAGTGCAGGCATTCTCACACATGCTTAAACTTTACAGCAAAACATTTTACTAGACAAGAGTGTAAAAGTCTTCTTAAATTCTTCAGGGAAAATGTTTACAGCATTTTATTTCACAGTAGAAGGCTACTATTCCAATGTATGAAGTGTTACAAACAGATGGATATAAATTAACCACATATACTAATTACTACATTTGGCCATTTTCTAAATATTGCTTTCACCATGAAAACAGAATTTAAGCTTTTGAATCAGCACCCTCTTCACTATCAGGGGAGCGGCATTAGTTAACATTAGTTAAGAAAGGAGTCATTATTCATGGTTACAAAGGAAGAACAGTCAGAAGCAGAACTATGGAATTTTTGTAGGAGGGGGAAGGAGAGGGTTACATTGCAAATAAGAATTTTCAATTTGGGAACAGTAATTTCCCTCTCCAGACAGCAAGTTACATTGATGTGTTCTGTGAAAAGTTTTTAAAATCTATTCAAACCTTCAGCTTTAGCTGTCAGAACACTCTCTCAGTCACTCATTTTACAAAATAATTAGATACGACAGGCCATTTGGCCCATCTTAGCTCATCCAGCTGGAATGACCCTAAAATCCTCCAATTGCAGTATCCAAATGGTTCTTAAAATGATTCCAGGGTTTCTGTTTCCACGACTGCACCCAGGATTTCATTTCATGTAAAGGAAACTTTGGTTTATCCGGAGGTTGTATGTCCGGAATACTCGATCGAACGGCAAAAATCAGGAGCCGTTTTCTATAAGTTTTTTTAGTTCTCGTTCTTTTTTTTTTCCCCAGTCAGGCATTGCAAGGTCTGTAGCTATAGCAACAGCTTCAGCTAGAGGCGCTTGCAGCTGCAGCCGACTCTTTAGAAGCTGTTGCTAAGCAACAGTGTTTGTTGTCAGATACGGAGATGAAAACCTCCGTATGCTTCAACATTAACTTTGTATGTCCGGCAGTTTTGATAGATCGGCAACACGCCGGTCCTGTCGGTGCCGGATATCACAGAGTTTCCTGTATTGATCATTTATTGTTTGAAGATAAACTTCCTGATACCAGTCCTAAATTTGCCTTTAACTAGTTTAAACCTGTGACTCCTTGACCTACTCTTCCAATTTAATTTAAAGCAACTTGCTGAATTTAGCTTTTCCATACGATGTACAATCTCGTATACCTCTGTATCACCTCTCGGACTTCTCCTTTCAAGTCCGAAAGGCCCAAGTTTTTCCAATCGTTGCTCATCATAGACCTACAAGACTAAGGATCAACCTTGTGGCTCTGACTTGCACTGCCTCCAGGGTTTGGATGCCTCCCTTACATCTTGGTGACCGGAAATAGAGTACACGTAAGGTGTGGTCTGACCAGAGTACAGTACTGTGCACTTTGATCATGATTTTCTCAGGCTTGTATCCTACTGTCTAGCTTACATCATTCAGTATTCTACTGGATTTCTTTGAATGCTGTTATGCAATGGTTGGACATGGAGTGTCAAGTCCATTAAGACTCCTCGGTATTTTTCCAAGTTCATCCGTACCTATTTCAACACTATTCACGGAGCACTTGCATTGCCCGTTTTGCCTTCCTATGTACAGTATTACTGTCCTATGACATTTGTCTGTATTAAATTTCATTTGCCATTGCTCTGCCCACGTGCATCGGTGTCCAGGTCATTCTGTAATTTCCCAACTGCTTCCTCCGATTCCAAGGTTCATACCAGTTTGGCATCAGCTGCTAATTTATCAATTTGCAGTGAGTTGGAGTTCAGGTCTCTGATACAAATTAGAAATCACTGGTCCAATACCGATCTGTGGAGCACCCCACTCAGTACTTCCTCCCACCCACCCCCCGATGCAACTCCTCTAACAAGGACCCATTACTGCTATAGCCCTAAACTTCAGAACGTCAGGGTTAAAGTTTCTAAAGCACATCTCTTTTCCCCCCCTTCTCCTTAGAGCTTCCTCTGCCACATGCCATGTCCTGACTGAGCAGGTGATCGGCTCACTTTCATAAGAACATAAGAAATAGCAGGAGTAGGCCATTCAGCTCTTCGAGCCAGCTCCGCCATTCATTAAGCTCATTGGTGATATTCTACCTCAACTCCACCTTCCCACACTATCCCCATATCCCTTGATTCCCTGTCTAGAATATACTCAACGACTTAGCATCCACACCCTCTGCGGTAGAGAATTCCAAAGATTCACAACCCTTTGAATGAAGAAATCTCTCATCTCAGTTGTAAATTGCCGACACCTTATTCCGAGACTGACAGTGTTCCCTTTTAGTTGCGTGGCTGCAAAACTGCGAATGGTCCATGCAGACCCGTAATGGGGCCTCACACCCAAAAAACATAAGAGGGAGCATTGCACTGTGACCCTGAGTTCTAGACTCCCCAGCCAGGAGAAACATCCTCCCTGCATCTACCCTGTCAAGCCCTATAAGAATTTTATGTTTCAATGAGATCACCTCTCATTCTTCTAAACTCGAGGGAATATAGGCCTAGTCTCCTCAATCTCGCCTCAGAACAATCCCCTCATCCCAGGAATCAGCTTAGTGAACCATCTTTGCAGTCCCTCGAAGGGAAGTATATCCTTCTTTAGGTAATGAGACCAAAACTGAACACAGTACTCCAGGTGTGGTCTCACCAAATCCCTATATAATTGTACTAAGACGTCTTTACTCTGATACTCCAATCCCTTGGTAATCAAGGCTAACATACCATTTCTTTTCCTAATTGCTTGCTGTACCTGCATGTTAACTGTGATTTGTGTGCAAGGATACCCAGGTCCCTCTGAACCCCCAGTCTCTCACCATTTAGTGTGTCAGCTGTGGCTCAGTTGGTAGCACCCTCGCCTCTGAGTCAGAAGGTTGTGGGTTCAAGTCCCGCTCCAGGAACTTGAGCACATAAAGCTAGGCTGACACTCCAGTGCAGTGCTGAGGGAGTGCTGCACTGTCGGAGTGTGCTGTCTTTCGGATGAGACGTTAAACAGACCTGCGCGCTCTCGGGTGGACGTAAAAGATCCCATGGCACTATTTCAAAGAGGAGCAGGGGAGTTATCCCCGGTGTCCTGGTCAATATTTATCCCTCAACCAACATAACAAAAACAGATTATCTGGTCATTATCACACTGCTGTTTGTGGGACCTTGCTGTGTGCAAATTGGCTGCCACGTTTCCCACATTACAACAGTGACTACACTCCAAAAGTATTTCATTGGCTGTAAAGCGCTTTGAGACGTCCGGCGGTCGTGAAAGGCGCGATATAAATGCAAGTCTTTCTTTTTTTTTTTAAATTCTGATTTCCTACCAAAGTGGATAACTTCACACTTCGCCACATTATATTCCATCTGCCATGTTCTTGTCCACTCACTTAACCTGTCTATATCCCTTTGCAGCCTCTGTGTCCTCCTCACAGCTTGCTTTCCCACCTAACTATCGCCAGCAAACTTGGAAACATTACACTCGGTCCCCTCATCTAAGTCATTAATATAGATTGTAAATAGCTGAGGCCCAAGCACTGATCCTTGAGGTAACCCACTAGTTACAACCTGTCAACCCGAAAAGGACCCATTTATTCCTATTCTCTGTCTGTTAACCAAACCTCAATCCATGCTAATATATTACCCCCACCCCCCTGCTGTGCTATTGCCTTGCTATAAGCAAAACAATAGCTAGAGGCTAATAGGAATACACCAATAAGCAATATCCACTAAACACTTTAGCACAAAACTGTATTTGTAACTTTGACACATTAGTTGCCAGACACCTGTAACAATCAAATGGGAAGGAGAGATATATTCTTTGAAAAACAGCTGTTACCTGACGGATGGATCTGGAATTGTTTCTGGACTGGCTGGAACCTGAACTCCTTTTTCCCACTCCTGCTTCCATTGGTCAGCCAAGAGATAGTATTCATCCTGGTTCACATGGTGGGAGTCTGGAATCTTCATGGCACTGATGAGATCCTTCCTGAATACCTACAAAACCAAACCTAAATATTTAAATGAACATTAAAGAGGTTGCCGCACTGTGCTACACCATGGCAAGAATCTGGCTCACATCTACAGTTCTTCACATGGCCAGTCAACAAGTGAGCGTCGTCAAAGGTAGCTCTTGTGCACTATCTAGTGGTTAAATACAGAGTAGGAGAAGCAGAGGCATTGGAGTAAATCACTCACCATCTCAGATAGGGAGAACACAAGCGTGGAAGGCGAGAGAAATGTGCACATGTATAATCTGTACCTTTTTCCTAAAAAAAATGACCGAAAACCTTTGCCAATATATTTTTTCAATGTTCAATGACAAGTTAAGGGAAAAGAGAGAGTGTGCTCCAAATTTCTACAACCCTTTGTGTGAAAAAGTGCTTCCTGGTTTCACTCCGGAGTGGCTCAGCTCTAATTTTATGTTCACCTTGCTCTCAATTCCCCCGCCAGAGGAAATAGTTTTTCCATATCTACCCTATCAAATCCTTGTACCATTTCAAACACCTCAATCAGATCACCCCTCAATCTCGTATACTAAAGGGAATACAAGCCAAATTTATGCAACCCGTTCACATAATTTAACCCTCCAAGCAGCAGTATCACTAGTGAATCTGTGCTGCACCCCCAGTTCGAATAGGAATCACTGGAATCAACTGTTTATACATCGGTTTAACTCAGATCTCAGCAGGAAACTTACCCGATTTAAAATTTTCTTTTACGGGGAAACTATAGATCACCTTTAGCTCGCTGGCTTTTGGCTTCTTGTGGCCATGAAACAAAATTCTGCAAGCTACAAAAGTCTTCATTGATTAAATAAGAAGTTTACTGGAGCTTACATGTGAAAAGTTCATCGCCTAGGGATACAGGGACAGCGTGCAATTTCTTTTCACTTTAGGAAGGGATCTCCAGGGCTCAAAGTTTAGGCTTACATGCATACACGTGGAATTTTAAAAAACGCTCAGGATCTACTCTCCATGCAGTGAAGTTCCAGTATTTTTTTGATCTTTACAAATCCGAAATTGTAATGTTTTTTGACTTCTGAATTACTAACCTCAGCAGGCTTCTTCTTCCCACTTGCTGAGGCATGCTGGTCGCTCCTGTACTTGGAAAGGGAGGACCATGACGTTGAAGGGCCTATGCAGGAAGTTACAGGAAGCAATCATGAGAACATAACAACACGCGGCCGAGAATAAGACCAGTCAACAAGAAACCACACCGTCCAAGATCCAATTGAAATATGTTACAAAGGCAGTATTACGGCAGTTTGACACAACCAAAACTCTACAAGAGATCAGAAATTGCCAGTTATTTTATACTCTAATGGAAATGTACAATATTACTCTTCATGCATTCAGAGCTTTCTATGAGGTTTGCATTACAGGAAACTCTCGATTTACCGGCAGCTAAATAACCGGAAATCTCTGTTAACCGGCAAAATTCAGGAGTAGGTTCAGGTAAGTTTTACTTCATATATTAGTGGCCGTTCCTGGATCTGTGGCTGTGTAATCGGGGTTCCTGCACTTGTTGCTAAGCAACAGGGACGCTTGGTCTGTGTCCGGGGTTCCTGCACTTGTTGCTAAGCAACAGGGAAGCCTGGATTTGTTGCTGTGTACGGAGCTCTCGTACCTTTTAACGATACCTCTCTGTAATCCGGACTTTTTGATAAACCGGCACCACGCCGGTCCCGGATAAAAAAAAAGTTTCCTGTGCATGATAACGGCTTGTGTTGAAAATATATCAAGTAACAGGCAGGGCATTGCACAACACACGCAATTATTATACCTACAATATAATCCTCCAGCATAAAATTTGGGTATACAATAATCTAATATACTCAACACCGGAGCAACACTAACGGGGAAGTTTGGTAAACCTTATCAAATTTAAATTAGGGGAATCAGAACCTGCTACTCTTACCTGGTCCAGGCTAAATGCGACTCCAGTCCAAACTATGTGATTGACTTAATACCCTCAGAGCAACTAGAGATGGGCAATAAATGCTGCCTTACCAGTGTCACTCACATCCCCAAGAACAAATGGGACAAAAAAAACTCCTGACCACTGGGATTGAGTATTAATCCCAGGTTTGACTGGCATTCATCATAACAACAACAACTTGTATTTATACAGCACCTTTAACATAGTAAAACGCTCCAAGGCGCTGCACAGGAGAATTTTAAGACAGAAAATTTGACACCGAGCCACATAAGGATAAATTAGGACGGGTGACCAAAAGCTTGTCAAAGAGGTAGGTTTTAAAGAGTGTCTTAAAGGAGGAGAGAGAGGTATAGCGAGGTGGACAGGTTTAGGCAGGGAATTCCAGAGCTTAGCACCTAGGCAACTGAAGGCACGGCCACCAAAGGTTGAGCGATTATCAGGGATGCTCAAGAGGGCAGAATTAGAGGAGCGCAGATATCTCTGGGGGTTATGGGGCTGAAGGAGATTACAGAGCTAGGAAGCGGCGACGCCATGGAGGGATTTGAAAACAAGGATGAGAATTTTGAAACTGAGGCACTGCTTAACCAGGAGCCAATGTAGGTCAGCGAGCACAGGGGTGATCGGCAAACGGGACTCAGTGCGAGTTAGGACAAGGGCAGTCGAGTTTTGGATGACCTCTACGTAGGGTGGAATGTGGGAGGTCAGCGTTGGAATAGTCAAGTCTAGAGGTAACAAAGGCATGGATAAGGGTTTCAGCAGCGGATGAGCCGAGGCAAGGGCAGAGACGGGCGATGTTACGGAGGTGGAAGTAGGCGGTCTTTGTTATGCTGCGGATATGTGGTCGGAAGCTCATTTTAGGGTCAAATATGACACCAAGGTTGCAAACAGTGTGGTTCAGCCTCAGACAGATGTTAGGGAGAGGGATGGATTTAGTGGCTAGGGAACGGAGTTTGTGGCGGGGACCGAAAACAATGGCTTTGGTCTTCCCAATATTTAATTGGAGAAAATTTTTGCTCATCCAGAACTGTATGTCAGACAAGCAGTCTGACAATTTAGAAACCGTGGAGGGATCGAGAGAAGAGGCAGTGAAGTAGAGCTGGGTGTCGTCAGCGTACATGTGGAAATTGACACTGTTTTCGGATGATGTCGCCAAGGGGCAACATGTAGATGAAAAATAGGAGAGGGCCAAGGATAGAGCCTTGGGGGACACCAGAGGTAACGATGCGGGAGCGGGAAGAGAAGCCGTTGCAGGTGATTCTCTGGTTACGATTAGATAGATAAGGATGGAACCAGGCGAGTGCAGTCCCACCCAGCTGGACGATGGTGGAGAGGTGTTGGAGAAGGATGGAGTGGTCAACCGTGTCAAAGGCTGCAGACAAGTCAAGAAGGACGAGGAGGGATAGTTTACCTTTATTACAAGTCATAAAGGATGTTATTTGTGACTTTGAGGAGAGCCGTTTCAGTACTATGGTAAGGGCGGAAACCTGGGATTCAAACATGGAATTGCGGGAAAGATGGGTACGGATTTGGGAGGCGACAACACGTTCAAGGACTTGAGAGGAAAGGGAGGTTGGAGATGGGATGGTAGTTTGCAAGGACGGAGGGATCAAGGTTTGTTTTTTTGTGGAGAAGGGTGATGACAGCAGATTTGAGAGGGGGACAGTACCTGAGGAGAGTGAACCGTTAACAATATCAGCTAACATGGGAGCCAGAAAAGGAAGTTGGGTGGTCAGCAGTTTGGTGGGAATACATGTTGCAGTGTCTGCATTTCAATAGTCTGGGGTAGATCATCTGCAGGAGACAGGAAACAGTGGTGACAGGGATGGTTGTTTCTCAAATGTGTTCCCTGGCAGAGCATCTAGAGAGATGCCCATTGGCCAGACAACTCAAATCACCACAGGTTTTATTTAGTTTGGAAGGCTGCAGTGATCTGTCAGTAAAAATACTGCAAAATCTCCTTGCTTTGAGTATTTTTCTCCCCTAGAACATGTTGATCAATTTGGATCTTTTTCAATTAAATCGGTAGCTTATGGAGACTTTCTGAAACACTATATATAGTCTCAGCAAAGTAGCATCTCTCAATGTAACATTTCTCATTTCACACAACTACCGTTCTGCTTCTCTCACTCGCATGGATGCTAATTAGTGTCAAATTTGAAGGCAGATTTTAAAATGGGGATTCATTTCCAAAGTGAACCAACATGAGTATCCCAACTGATATCCATGCAGTTCTCTGGCATAATAAATATAGATTTAACATCTAGAGGTCTTAAGCAGATGAAAAACAGATTTCCACAGCATCATAAGGATACATGTGGATAGGATAGGTAAAACAACACCGTCATCTTACTCACTCTCATTGTCTGAGCTGTCACTGCTGCTCAAGTGTCTGTTGCGTTTCATCCTGTCATGTCCTTTAAGGAAAGGAAGTTGTTCAGTTTTTCAGTTCTGCTTATCAAATACAGTCTTGATTTAATCCCAGGGATCTTCAAATATGTAAATTCAACTTACCATTAGTTCTAAGTATATGTACATACTAATTCAATATTGTAGAGCAGGTGCTGAATCCATCATCCACATAAATTAGCTCTACAAAGGGGAGAAAAAAAAGCTCCATAAATCCAATTCAGTAAACATTTTACATCCTTGAAGTTTCAGGATTTACACATGTGACTCAGCCAACATTGGTGCCATAGTATTTTGCATTAGCTGCCCAATATTGAAAAATGTCAAAACTCATTTGATAGCCTAATACGAGAAATCTACCACCCAGTACTTAGAATGTCTCAAGTTCAATATTCAACTCTGTACTTAGTCAGTTCTCAGCTGAAGAAACAGTTGGGGTGTAAAAAATTACCTCAGAACCTCTGGGCTGGGAAAGGCAAAAAGGAAAAGCCAGCAACCAGGGTTCCTCTTAATCATTATCTGGTCACCTCTACTAGAAAATTCCCATGTGGGGACCTTGAGCGAGAACAGAATCAGGTCCAGGCTCAGCTGCGATGCACTCGCCTTGAACCTACTTTAAAATGAAGACAGTTCAGAATAAATATTTAGACCCATGCGTGCAAACCAGGAATCTTTGTATAGTACGCAACATGATTGGGCTTACACAGTTACAAATCATCTTACACAAGTTTACCAAAAGCCAGTCACTCATTACCTGCCTCCCCTGGGTATAAATTTCACTCAGCGAATGCTACCAATTCCCAAGACTTTGAAATCAAAGTGCTTCCTGCAAGTTCAATATTAAAGAATGTAGTAATTACAATTTTGCTGCAGAAATCCTAATGAAACTTCGTTCAGACAAAATACTGAAGAATTATGGGTTAAATGGCTCCTGAACTCTGATATTCTATTTCATAACTAGTATTAGAAATGATGGGGAATATTATTTTTTCAGGGGCTATACAAGGGAAAAAATGTTGCAGAACAATTTTTGAAGCTACACAAGAACATTTATTGCTGAACTAAGAGGTCTAGTACAGTTCATGGGGAAGTAACAGTTAACTTCCTTACAGAAGGGAGAAATCCCAAGTTGCTTACAAGAGGTCCTTGGCACTCACGCCTTGTATTCAAAGGGTTGTGCAGCTGCCGAAACATGATTGACAGGACAAGTTAAAGACCCAACGAAGCAGGTTGCAAATGAAGCAATGTTCACCAACACTGGTGGGGTGGTAAATTGCGAGGAGGAAAGCCTCAGGCTACAGGACGATATAAACGGGTTGGTCAGATGGGCGGAAAAGTAGCAAATGGAATTTAACCCTGAAAAGTGCGAGGTGATGCATTTTGGACGGACAAATAAGGCAAGGGAATACACAATGAGTGGTAGGACCCTAGGAAGTACAGAGGGTCAGAGGGACCTTGGTGTACATGTACATAGATCCCTGAAGGCAGCGGAACAGGTAGATAAGGTGGTTAAAAAGGCATATGGGATACTTGCCTTCATTAGCCGAGGCATGGAATATAAGAGCAGGGAGGTTATGATGGAGCTGTACAAAACGCTGGTGAGGCCACAGCTGGAGTACTGTGTGCAGTTCTGGTCGCCTCACTATAGGAAGGATGTGATTGCTTTGGAGAGGGTGCAGAGAAGAATCACCAGGATGTTACCTGGGATGGAGCGCCTCAGCTATGAAGAGAGGCTGGACAGGCTGGGGTTGTTTTCCTTGGAGCAAAGAAGGCTGAGGGGGAACCTGATTGAGGTGTACAAAATGATGAGGGGCATAGATAGGGTAGATAAAGAGGAACTTGTCCCCTTAGTAGGGGGGTCAATAACAAGGGGGCATAGATTCAGGGTAAGGGGCAGGAGATTTAGAGGGGATTTGAGGAGGAACTTTTTCACCCAGAGGGTGGTTGGAATGTGGAACTCACTGCCTGAAAGGGTGGTAGAGGCAGGAACCCTCACAACATTCAAGAAGCATTTGGATGAGCACTTGAAATGCCATTGCATACAAGGCTATGGACCAAATGCTGGAAAATGGGATTAGACTGGACAGGGATGGATGGGCGGCGCGGACACGATGGGCCGAAGGGCCTCTTTCTGTGCTGTAAAACTCTATGACTCTATGACTGAAACTTTAACTCAATTTAAAAAATACAAGAGATGATGTCGACCTGTAGTTTAATAAAGGCTACGTAGAGATACACTATAGAAAGCAGAAGCAAACTGGGCTCAAAAACTAAGTAATGTTCACTGCCACAGTTATTTACGACTTTACTCACTAGTTCAAGTAAAACTTCCAGAAATCACTAAACACTTGAGGTGTGCCTGGGGACTGGAAAAAAAGGCAGATGTTACTCTATTTTTTTTTTTTTTTTTTAAAAAGATAGTAAAAATGACCCAGGAAATTAGATACCAGTGAGTTTGATATACATTGTGGATCCATTAAAAAAAATCCATAGTAAATTTGGTGATTACAGAGTTTCTTTTAAGATAGTAGTAACAAACGAGTACCAAGAACAGTCAAAGTACTCAGGTTTGTATCTATCTTGAAAGACACAATCAGAAGTGGTTTTAGCAGTACTGCTGGTACACTACAGTTCACACTTAGGATAATCCTACGTGAGCGCATGGAAGGTATGGAAATCCTTATTAAAGATAAGATTGTAGAGCATCTGGATCGAAATAAAAGACAGACAATATGGGTTCATGAAGGGACGGTCTCGCCAATCTAACCTCCTGCTTTTCTTTGAGGGTGTGACAAAGAAGCTCGATAGGGAAAGGCAGTGGCTATGGTGTACTTGGATTTCAGTGAGGCCTTTGATACAGTTCCTCTGGAAAGGCTGAGGAAGCAGGAATCAGTGGAAGTATTTCACAATGGATACGTAATAGAACCCAGAGGGTGGTACTAGAGGAACTGGCATCAGCCTGGGAGAAGGTTACCAGTGGGGTTCCATATCTGTCTGTTTTGGGACATCTTTTGTTTAATTTCTTCACAAATGATCTGGAGCTCGGAGTCACAAGCACAGTGGGTAAGTCTGCAGATGATACAAAGCTAATGAAGGTGGTAGACTCCAAAGCTGAACAGGGTAAGCTACAGGAGGATTTGAATGTACTTGGGAATTGGGCAAACAGGTGGCAGATTAATTTCAATGTGGAGAAATGCAAAGTGCTTCACATGGGGCCAAAATGCCAGGAAAGGACAATTAATTAAATGGAAAGAAAATAATGCTCATGAGAGAGATCTGGACTTCTGGAGATTCTGATTGACAATAAATTGAAGCTATTGCAACAATACTCTGTGGTGGGGAGTAAAGCAAATCAGATATTGAGATGTATAAAAGGTGAATATTGAGCCAAAATAGTGAGGTAATCCCACCACTTTGTAAATCATTGGTGCGGCCGCACTGAAAACGCTGTGTGCCGCTCTGGGTGCCACAGTACAGAAAGGATACGGAAGAGGACAACCAGAATGATTGAAGGGGTGGGGGGATTTGATGACGAGGAACAATTGTGTAAATTCGGCATGTTCTCACTGGAGAAGAAAAGGTTGAGAGGTGATGGGATTGCTACTTTTAGGATTCTAAAAAAAGGGACTAGATAATGTCGACCATGACAAGCTGTTTCAACTTAACCTATGGAGATGGTGCAATACAAATGCATGTTAGATAGAATTCTTTCAGAAAATATTTTGGAACATAGTATATGGTTCCCAAAGCTTTCCACCACTGGGAGTCTTCTTCATGCCTGGGTCTGTTGTAGTATACCCGATATGATTGATTGCTGTGATTGGTAAGCAACTCCATTATCACCATCATACGACTCCCAGGATGGTAGAAGGCGAAAGAGATGGACCATGGTCTTCTTTTACCGAGCAATTTCGATGTTCCTTTTATTTTAAAAACAAACAATGTAGATATCCAGGCTTAGTCGTTATTGGAGATTAGAACATTATTGATTTTGTCACCTGGTACTCAAATCAAACATAGCTAAGCTAAGCGTCACACAAGACTTATACTCTGTCCCAACAATGTGCCTTAACCAACCTTAGAAGACAGCTCCTCCTCTTCCCACTGCTCACATCAATGCTTCTAGCCTCGGAAAAAAATTACCCGTTTTGTGGCAAATTTATGTAAACTTGCATCACTATAAATGAGATTGAGACTTCTCAAACTCATTTCATAGTGAAAGGGTTGAGGAATGCTGCGAGGAGATGGAGGGGGGAAAAAATCAGTCAAGTTCCCACTATCAATTGCTTGTGGACTGAATTACACTTGGCTGTAATGACCCCAAGGTCAAACTGCCTGCTAACACTCAATATCAAGGCTCAAATGTAGCTTGAGCAAAATACCAATAGATTGTTGATACGTGAAGCTGTACCTAGTATCCCTAACTGCCTTCCCGAGGGGGGAAAAAAAAAGGAGAAAATCGGGTAAAGCAAAGAGTTGGAATAAACGGGTCGTTTTCCGAGTGGCAGGCAGTGACTAGTGGGGTACCGCAAGGATCGGTCCTAGGACCCCAGCTATTCACAATATATATTAATGATCTGGACGAGGGAATTGGATGTAATATCTCCAAATTGGCAGACGACACAAAGCTGGGTGGGAGGGTATGCTGTGAGGAGGATGTCGTGAAACTCCATTACGATTTGGACAGGTTGGGTGATTGGGCAGAAACATGGCAAATGCACTATAATGTGGATAAATGTGAGGTTATCCACTTTGGTGGCAAAGAGGAAGGCAGATTATTATTTGAATGGCAATAGATTGGGAGAAGGGGAAGTGCAAAGAGACCTGGGTGTTCTTGTGCACCAGTCGCTGAAGGTAAGCATGCAGGTGCAGCAGGCGGTTAAGAAAGCAAATGGTACGTTGGCCTTCGTAGCAAGAGGGTTCGAGTACAGGAACAAGGATGTCTTGCTACAGTTGTACAGGGCCTTGGTGAGACCGCACCTTGAGTATTGTGTGCAGTTTTGATCGCCTTACCTGAGGAAGGACGTTCTTGCCATGGAAGGAGTGCAGCGAAGATTCACCAGACTGATACCTGGGATGGCAGGAATGACGTATGAGGAGAGATTGTGTCGATTGGGCTTATACTCACTGGAGTTTAGAAGATTGAGAGGGGATCTCATCAAAACCTATAAAATTCTGTCAGGCCTGGACAGACTAGATGCAGGAAGGATGTTTATGATGGCCGGGGAGTCCAGAACCAGGGGTCATAGTCTAAGGATAAGGGGTAAGCCATTTAGGACTGAAATGAGGAGGAATTTCTTCACCCAGAGAGTGGTGGACCTGTGGAATTCTCTGCCACAGAGGGCGGTGGAGGCCAGTTCATTAAATATATTCAAGCAAGAGTTGGATATATTTCTTAAGGCTAAAGGGATCAAGGGATATGGGGAGAAGGCAGGGACAGGGTACTGAATTTGGATGATCAGCCATGATCTCATTGAATGGCGGAGCAGGCTCGAGGGGCCAAATGGCCTACTCCTGCTCCTATCTTCTAAGTTTCTATGTACTATATTTTTGATGGTATAATTTTGATTAAAAGTGTATTGGGGTACATGGACTGTAAGAGGTCCCAGTAAAGAGTCTGCAAGGCCACAATATTCATGTTCATTTGAGGTTGGGTGTACTGCATGATGCAAGTAGTGTGGCAAAAAAAAGAGGGAAGATGAGGAAAAATACTTCCACACAGCAAGTTGTGATCTAGAACGCACTGCCTGAAACGGTGGTGGAAGCAGCTTCAATAGTAACTTTCAAAAGGGAATTGGATATAGACTTAAAAAGGAAAACGTTGCAGACGATGGGGAAAGAGCGAGGGAGTGGGACTAATTGGATAGCTCTTTCAAAGAGCCGGCACAAGCACGATGGGCCCCTTCTGTGCTGTAAGATTCTATGGGGGAAAATTCAGTATCGCCCCGTTTGGGGCGCCATTATCGGCCGTGCGCAAAGTTTAGCGCCTGGTGCTAATTATCGCCTCCGACGGCAAACTTGGCTTTTATCGTCCCTGGAGGTGATTGGAGCGCAAATCAGGCGCTTCACACCTGTCTTAAGGTGCAAAGGCCGAGGAGCGAGGCGCTACCTCAGAGCGCTGGCGGAGCAAGGAAGGGCCAATCCAAATAAACCTGCAAAAGTGCTGCTCAGTACTCAAAACTCCTTCACACAGCGTTGAATCTCTCCAGAAGTCTCTCTCTCTCTCTCAGAATGCGTGGTGCAAAAACGTAACCAACAAAAAAAGGCAGGAAGCGGTCGCCTTTAAATAGTCCCTTTTTGACAGCATAACGCTCCCCTCAACCTGTCGTTGCTAGCGGCAGGCGGTAAGGCAGGGGGCGCCACTCAATATCCAGTCCGGGGCGTTGCGCACTCGACTGACGTCACAATCTGCCGGCACAGGAGATCGTGGCGATAGTGTTTAGCGCCGCCGCAAAATGTCTAGTTAATTTCGTGAGCGGCACAAACGTCGCCGCGCCCGGGCGGTAGTTGCTTTGCGCCCCACTTGGCGCCCTCTTAAGGCACTAACGGGAGGCGCAACCAACTGAATTTTTCCCCCTTATCAATTCTAAATTTCTTTATTTGTCAACTTAGTAGCATGTTATTTCTGTTGCTATGTACGAAAACATTTTGGAAGTTAAGGTAGTGTTCTAGGAATATGTCAAGGTCAGCAAGGGATGTCCCACACAAGGACGTTTAAAACCCACTTCTCTGGAGCAAGAAATAAAGTAAATTAGATACCTGTTTATTTAAATAAAACATTTCTATTCAGTGCAACTCTAAGCTTTGGGGGTACGGTAGCATAGTGGTCATGTTACTGGACTAGTAATCCAGAGGCCTGGACTGCTGATCTGGGGACGTGAGTTCAAATCCCACCACGGCAGCTGGGGAATTTAAATTCAGTTAATTAAATAAATCTGTAATGCTGACCATGAAACTACCGGATTGTCGGAAAAACCCATCTGGTTCACTAATGTCCTTAGGGAAGGAAATGGCCGATATGTGACTCCAGCAATGTGGTCGACTCTTAACTGCCCTCTGAAATGGCCGAGCAAGTCACTCAGTTGTACCAAACCGCTACAAAAAACAGTAACTCCCTCCCTACCTTCACCTCACGGACTGCAGCAGTTCAAAAAGGCAACTCACCAGCTCCTTCCCAAGGGCAATTAGGAATGGACAATAAATGCTGGCCTTGCCAGAGACGCCCACATCCTAGGAATGAATTTGTAAAAAAAAAACTTGGCATGCAAGTTGGTTGTCTAGGCTGAAATGACTAAGTAAAATGGAGAGAGAGAAAACTTTGCCAGGGCGTGCCACTCCATCTGGCATCAGGCCCTTGCTCCGTATTCAGCATGCATCTACACTAAAACCACATCAGTGGGAAGCAAAACCGTTTAAGAGTGACACCGCAGTTGTAGTGCGAATGTACCCTTTCAGTTTACAAAATGGCCCCGTTTATTTAATCAGATCAACGATGGGGTTTTTTCCCCACTTGGGCCGATTTAGTTTGGCTTGGGTTGTTGCTTTTTCGATTGATCTGCTGTAACTGGCCAACAATCAATTGTACTGCAATATCGTTTCAGACTCAAAAATCAATGTTCCTTAGCTCTGAAGCTTCACAATCTTATTTTTAAAACAAAAATTCATTTATAAGTAGGTCACATAATAAAAGGAAATATTGCTATTTTAAATTAGATCCACTTCAACAAAGCCAATGAAAAGGAACCAAAGGTTTTGTTTTCCAGAGCCGTTTTTATCCATTGACGTTCGCCCATAAATTACAACATACATATACTAACTGTACGCTTTGTCTCAGCAGGACAATCATTAATTGTGGTAAACCACTTTTACCGTTCACTATCGTTACACTATAGTTATCAGTTAGATCGTTTCCCTATAGTTATCACTGTTCACATTGTTGTATCACTGTACGAGGTCGCCTCTTGTCACGCTGCTATACCTGGGCTGACCACTGCCGACTCCGCCCATGGCTCCACCTACCTGCCCAGGTATAAAGGTGGTCGACTGGCTGGTATTCCTCCTTCTTGGATCCGATCACCCACGAGGGTGGGCTCTGTTATTTAGTCAATAAAAACCTATAGTTACTTTCTTAACTCGTCGCTTTTCATTGGACAAATTGATAGGTATATCATTAATTACAAAACAAAAATTAGTGGAAGCAAAGTTCAATTTGCCAGAAAAAAATGTTTTGAATGCAGAAAAATTAGTTGTGAAGAGCTTGCAGACAGGATACAGGTTCCACAGAAGTCTTTAATTAATGGTATTCAACTACACCCAACAGTTTCACACATTTGCAATTGAGAACTGTACAATCCTGCAGTACAATCCAGAGTTATACGGGCCACTTTGCACTACTCCCAAATCAAGAAAAAAAGTCAGCTTTGCACGAGTGGTAATCTGATCGCCAGAATCCATATGCTGGCGAATGTTTCTGCATTAGTGACTGCCCTATTAGAAACATAGAAGATAGGAGGAGTAGGCCATTCGGCCCCTCGAGCCTGCTCCGCCATTCAATGAGATCACGGCTGATCATCCAAATTCAGGACCCTGTCCCTGCCTTCTCCCCATATCCCTTGATCCCTTTAGCCGTAAGAAATATATCCAACTCCTTCTTGAATATATTTAATGAATTGGCCTCCACTGCCTTGTGTGGTAGAGAATTCCTCATCTCTGTCCTAAATGGCTTACCCCTTATCCTTAGACTGTGACCCCTGGTTCTGGACTCTCCGACCATCGGGAACATCCTTCCTGCATCTAGTCTGTTGAGTCCTGTTAGAATTTTATAAGTTTCAATGAGATCCCCTCTCATTCTTCTAAACTCCAGCGAATGTAAGCCCAATTGACCCAATCTCTCTTCATAGGTCATCCCTCCCATCCCAGGTATCAGTCTGGTGAATCTTCGCTGCACTCCCTCCATGGCAAGAACATCCTTCCTCAGATAAGGCGACCAAAACTGCACACAATACTCAGGTGTGGTCTCACCAAGGCCCTGTACAACTGTAGCAAGACATCCTTGCTCCTGTACTCGAACCCTCTCGCTACGAAGGCCAACATACCATTTGCCTTCTTAACCGCCTGCTGCATCTGCATGCTTACCTTCAGCGACTGGTGCACAAGGACACCCAGGTCTCGTTGCACTTCCCCTTCTCCCAATCTATTGCCGTTCAGATAATAATCTGCCTTCCTGCTTTTGCCACCAAAGTGGATAACCTCACATTTATCCACATTATATTGCATCTGCCATGCATCTGCCCAATCACCCAACCTGTCCAAATCATACTGGAGTTTCTCTGCATCCTCCTCACAGCACACACGCCCACCCAGCTTTGTGTCGTCTGCAAACTTGGAGATTACATTTAGTTCCCTCGTCTAGATCATTAATATATATATTGTGAATAGCTGGAGTCCTAGCACCGATCCCTGCGGTACCCCACTAGTCACTGCCTGCCACTCGGAAAAGGACGCGTTTATTCCAACTCTTCGCTTCCTGTCTGCCAACCAGTTCTCTACCTAAGTCAGTACTTTACCCCCAATCCCATGTGCTTCAACTTTGCACGCTAATCTCTTACGCGGGACCTTATCGAAAGCCTTCTGAAAGTCCAAATACACCACATCCACTGGTTCTCCCTCATCTATTTTACCAGTTACATCCTCAAAAAATTCCAGTAGTCAAGCACGATTTACCTTTTGTAAATCCATGTTGACTTTGTCCAATCCTGTCACTGTTTTCCAAGTGCTCTGCTGTTACATCTTTTATAATGGACTCTAGCATTTTCCCCACTACCGATGTCAGGCTTACCAGTCTGTAATTCCCCGTTTTCTCCCTACCACCTTTGTTAAATAGTGGGGTTACATTAGCTACCCTCCAATCCATGGGAACTGTGCCCGAGTCTACAGAATTTTGGAAGATGACCAGCAATGCATCTACTATTTCTAGGGCCACTTCCTTAAGTACCCTAGGATGCAGATTATCAGGCCCTGTGGATTTCTCGGCCTTCAATCCCATCAATTTCCCTAACACCATTTCCCTACAAACACTGATTTCATTCAGTTCCTCCCTCTCATTAGACCTTATGTTCCCCGACATCTCTGGGAGGTTATTTGTGTCCTCCTTTGTGAAGACAGAACCAAAGTATGTATTTAATTGGTCAGCCATTTTTTTGTTCCCCATTATAAATTCCCCTGATTCTGACTGCAAGGGACCAACGCTTGACTTCACCAATCTTTTTCACTTCACATATCTATAGAAGCTTTTACAGTCAGTTTTTATGTTCCCTGCAAGCTTACTCATGTTCTATTTTCCCCCTCTTAATTAATCCCTTTGTTCTCTTTGGCTGAATCCTAAACTGCTCCCAATCCTCAGGTTTGCTGCTTTTTCTGGCCAATTTATATGTCCTCTCCGTCTCCTTGGATCTTATGCTATCCCTAATTTCCCTTGTTCGCCACGGTTGAGTCACCTTTTTTGTTTTATTTTTATGCCAAACAGGGATAAACAAATTCTGTAGTTCATCCATGCGATCTTTAAATGTTTGCCATTGCCTATCCACCGTCAACCCTTTAAGTAACATTCCCCAATCCAACTCGTGCCTCATACCATCGTAGTTTCCTTTAATAAAATTCAGGACTCTAGTCTGAGTTAACTACTACACTCTCCATCTTAATGAAGAATTCTATCATATTATGATCGCTCCTCCCCAAGGGGCCTTGCACAAGATTGCTAATTAATCCTCTCTCATTACATAATACTCAGTCTAAGATGGCCTGATTTCTAGTTGGTTCCTCGACATATTGGTCCAGGAAACCATCCCGTATACACTCTAGGAATTCCTCCTCCACAGTATGGTTACTAATTTCGTTACCCCAATCTATATGTAGATTAAAATCACCCATGATAACTGCCGAGCCCTTACTGCACGCATCTCTAATTTCCCGTTTAATGCCATCCCCAACCTCAGCATTACTGTTTGGGGGTCTGTATACAACTCCCACCAACGTTTTCTGCCCCTTGGTATTTCTCAGCTCTACCCATACAGATTCCACATCATCAGAGCTAATATCCTTCCTTACTATTGTGTTAATCTCCTCTTCAACCAGCAATGCTACCCCACCTCCTTTTCCTTTTTTCCTGTCCTTCCTGAATATTGAATACCCTTGGATGTTAAATTCCCAGTCTTGGTCACCCTGGAGCCATGTCGCCGCAATCCCAATTATATCATATATGTTTACATCTATTTGCACAGCTAATTCATCCACCTTATTACAAATACTCCTCGCATTAAGACACAAAGCCTTCAGGCTTGTTTTTTTAACACTCTTAGTTCTTTTAGAATGATTATTTACTGTGGCCCTGTTTGATTTACACCCTTGATTTCTCTGCCTTCCACTTTTGCTTTTCCCCTTCCTGTCTTTTGCTTCCCTTTCCTCTGTCTCCTTGTACAGGTTCCCAACCCCCTGCCATTTTAGTTTAAACCCTCCCCAACAGCACTAGCAAACACTCCCCCTAGTACATCGGTCCCGGTCCTGCCCAGGTGCAAACCGCCCAGTTTGGTTCTATTGGTTCTTTAGTAACATTAAAAAACAAAGGTGGCCCAACAACCCTCAATGGATCTTCTTTAACTTCAATTTTAAAGTCCCACTCAGATCAGCAATCTACATCTATGTTACATTGTATTTGTCTATCAATACAGGTAGACTATCCTTTATCCCAAAACCTCGGGACCAGCCGTGTTTCGGTTTTCGGAAAATTTCGGATTTCAGAAGGTATTTTGTAAGACTGGGAAATTTGTCGGGGGTCGGCGGGGGGTCGGGGGAGAAAAGAATATCGGACAGGCCGCTGCAGCTATCGGACGGGCCGCTGTATTGTTGGGTTCACTCTCCCGGTACCTCCTTCACACTGCCCGGCTCGGCCTGCAATCTCCTACCCAGGAGGGAACTCTGTGACCCTCTGCCCTGCTCAGCATAAGTCGTGCGCCACTCTGGTCATGTCGTGCGCACGACTTACACTGAACGAAAAAACTTTCGGTTTTTAGAGGTTTTCGGAAGTTCGGATAAAGGATAGTCTACCTGTAGCTGCTTTTATATTTTGTTTGCACCAGGCTAGTGCTCCTGATTTGCACAGCTGCCAGCAGTCCAAAAGTAAGCTTGCTGAATTTGTTACAGCCGACATCCAGAAAGACTTCTTTTTGCCCTCAAATTTAGGTCTTCCTAGCCGTCGACCTTAGTGATTCCAATAACTTCAGGATTTTTGCCAGCTATGCAAGATCTGCATTTTAAAAGCGAGCAGCCCTAGAACAGCACAAAGCCGATATAAAAGCAATGGAGCAAAAACCATATCAAATGAGTGGAGAATTCACAGAATAATTGTTGGTGGAGTTGTTCTGTGTGGCATGCCCACGGGGTCAGTTTCGGGACCGCCACTGCTGTTTCTAATTTACATCAATGACATGTATTCTGAAACTCAATGTAAATTAGTCAAATTTGCAGACCATAGACTAGGAAGGGATTGGAATCGAAGGAGACATCACAGAAATGACTGAGTTGGGAAAAAATATGTATATGGTCAGAACAATAGCAAATGAAAATGTTACGCCGACAGGTGGAAAGTATGTCACTTTGAACAGAAAAATGTACAACACACATTCTATAAAGGGTGCTTAAATAGCTGAGGAAGAAGCTGAAGGAGACCCCGGAGTCTTGATGCTCAATACGTCCAACCAATACACAGCAACAATCAACAAAACCAAATTATTAAAATTATATAGCTAAAACAGCAGAATACAAGTCATGCAAGTTGCGAGCAAAATATACAGCGCTCTGATCGGACCACACCTTGAGTACTGTGTACAGTTCTGGTTGCCAAGAAACAAAGCAGATTCTGGCACTAAAGGGAATGCAGAAAAGAGCCACAAGGCTGATTTCCAGTGTCAGGGGGGCTAAATTAACAAGAAAGACTGGAGAAGCGTGGGCTTTTCAGTTTAGAGCGAAGGTGTCTGAGAGACGACCGTATACAAATATATAAAGAGATAGTTAAAGGAATGGAAAAGGTAAATGCAAACATTACTTGAGAGTAGGACAAGGAGACACTGGTTCAAACTAGCAGAAGGTAAATCAACACATGAAATGGACTTCCAGCTACAATAGTGGAGGTGAAAAACAAGGACTCATTGAAGAAATAATTAAGATGTTGAAATGGGGGACTGTCAGGTCTATCTGGACGGATGAACCAAGATGGGCGAATTGGCCTTCTCCATCGGTAATTACTTTGTGATCTGTCCTACAGCAGATGAAGCTGAAAATACGCACAGATCATAGTAATAGACAGACTGGTTTATGAAACAGAAGTCTTGCATAACAAATTTACTGGGGATCTTCAATATGGTCAGAACAATAGATTTCAGCAAGAATTTTGATACCGTGCCACACAAGTGATTAGTCCACAAGGTAGGAAGGCATGGAAGAGGAAACCAGCTTCTGGACTGAAAATCGGCTAACCCAAAGAAAGCAAAAAGTGGTTGTGAATGGCGCTACATCAACATGACAAGGGGGCATTAGTGGTGTGCCATGGGACTCCGTGCTGGGGCCACTCACTGCTGGATAAAGTGTATATAAAATGAGCTGGACCTGGGGAGAACACAAAAACGTCTCAACTTTCAAATTGCACTGAATTGGGTGAGGTTTGAAGCAACAGGGAACAGGCAAAGAAAATTTGAGAGAGATCTGGTGGATAGGTTGGCACGGTGGGCTGATGAGTGGCAAATGGAACATCTTGTGGACAAATACAAGGTGATGAGGGAATCAACAATGAGACATTTGACGCCTCAATAATGAAAGTTGTGCACCTTAAGGGTTAGAGCACAAATCCCAGGAAGTGATAATGATTCTATACAAGTTACGAGTACTGTCACACCTGGAGTACTCTGCACAATTCTGCTCACAGTATCACAGGAAGGATATGTAGAAAACGGCAATTAAACTGCTAACTAGCTGAAGACATTTCAGCTATGGGGAGAGGTTGAAGATGGTTTCCTCTAGAGAAGCGACAGCTCAGGAAACAAATTATTCAAGTACAGTTAAGGAAATAAATAAATTGAGTCCAATAACATGTTCAAGATTGTAACAGTCTAAACCAGGGGCATGGGCTCAAACTTAGAAGTGGGAAGGTGCACAGATCATTTAGATTAAACTATTGCACACAGCTGGTGGTGAACATGTGGAATGAAGGGCACTGGGAAGAAGATGGTGTGTAAAAATGGAATTAACAATTGGATAGATATGAGTAGGCAATAGAAAGCTATTTGTTTTGGGGCTTGGCTAGATGGACTGCAGACTCTTTTCATGTCCTGTAGTTTCCAGTCAGCTAAAAGACTTTGTACTACATTTAACTTAAACTACAAACACAGCCTTGGACAGTGGTGACACAATGATGTTAAGAATCAGCAATCATGAAGTTGCAGTTAAATTTAATGCAGTTATGAATAAACTCCTCTGGTGGTGACAACAATCAGGAAGGTCTGCGGTTTGACCCTCAGTCTGCGCTGATTTTGCTGATCAGTGAGGCAGCAGGTAAAGGACATTACAACTGGCCACAGCACCTCAGGGGAAAAAGCAGAAGGACATGGAGGGGCGGCGTAGGGAGAGCACCAGGGTTCCCAACTCCTGACCACCATCCAGTGACTCTTGCTGGAAAGCACACAGATCCAGATGCTGGATGAAGGTGGATTCCTGAAAAAGTATGTCTCTTATTTCCATTCATAAGGCTGACAGTAACATGCATGACAATGATAGGTAAGAAATCCAAATTTGTGCAAATTAAAATCTTATTACGCGTAAGCAGTCAAACGTATTTTTCCCTTCTATCTCTCTTAAGCAAATTGATTCATGCTGCAATACAAGCCTGCGAGTACCAGCAGCCTCCTATGTCTTGTCCATTATTCACAAATGTAAACCGTGAGTGATCACCAGCCTATCTTATTTTAGTGGGACATTTCAGCCAAGCACAATCTGTCTTCACCCAACTTCTACAGACCTGCACACTCCAGTAGAGGCTCAATGAATAATCATCCTGAACAGAAACATGGACATTTTCACGGTTGGATTTATACTGTTCATAAAGTGCTCCAACATGTTTAAAAAGCAGATTTAGTTCCTTGTTGGCCTAATTAGTAAAGTCTCTGTAGAGCTGACTCATATACCAGCGAGATTCCTGGTTCAAAGTCTATGCCAAGTTAATTGACTTCAGTCAGTGCAGCAGTTGGGATCTGCCGTCACCTAGCCTCAATGTCCCTATGCAAAATAAAGGCCAATCAGAGGCTTCCTGCGTGCGGAGGCCTCCGATCTGGAAAAAAATCTACAGACTTACCCAAGAGCTCCCGAGGTACGTATACAGTATTTCCGTTCCTGGGCCCCTCCAACTCGAAATGTGCAGGGCCCACGTATCCCGGAGGCGCATGCTGTTCGCAAGTGTCCCTGGGGTCACGTGGGCCATGGGGAGCCAACAGGAGAAGGGAATCTCCCTTCATACACTTGACAGATAGACCTGTCAAATATATGAATGGAGATCACCCCAAAAACACTGCAAAACATTAAATAATTTAATTTATTTATTTTAAACATCACATTTTTAAAATGAGTTGAAATTACAATAATAAATTAAATATTTTAAATAATTACTTTTTTCAAAAATTTAATTTTGTGTTTTTTTACAGGGCTAAAAATAAACTTATTTATCATTTAAAAATACTTTTAAAAAGGTAAGTGAATTTAAAAAAAAAAAATCTCAACTCTTATGCTGGTAAAAGCAGGCCTTATGCCTGCTTTTACCAGGCGTAAGATTTTGAAGGGTTTTCTGCAGACGGAGGTTCTCCAGAAAGCGGGACTCTCCGCCTGCAGAGGCCCTTCTCCAGGGCAGGCGTCCGATCTGTCAAGAGCATTCTTGACAGATTGGAAAGGCCGGTTTTCAGCGCATGCGCTTGGCATGTCTGAAACCGGCATTACCGATGTCCCTACGGGTGTGTACACAGCCCGTAGGGATCGGAATATACGGCCCAAACCCACTCCTATTCATTGACTTCCTGCTGTAAAGTGGGTGTGTGTAGACGGCAAGTTGAATAGGATCGAGTTAGCCCATGGTGGCCCACAAGTACCCTGCACACTCTCATTATCTACGCTCACAAATGAGAATTGCCCGAGTTACCAGAGAGCAGCCATGAAAAGGTACCCTAGCATCTTCATGAGAAGTAGTGGAGGGTAATTTTTTTTAAATTAATTAGGTGAGAATCAACGTAATTGTACAGCAGTCAAGATGCTAGTTTCTCCTCACAATGGGAGGAAACCAAACATTAGTAACTTTATATTTAAATCAGTCATCTGCAAGGAATTATTAGTTGCAGATACTTGGGCAATTTCACATTTACAGAAAGCATGCTTCCAGTCACGTAACAGGTAACAGCACTTAAGTTGAAGGAAGCAAAAAAAGCAGACTAAGAATCGCAAAACTGCTTCCAATCTAGAATCGGGAGGGTAAGCCTCTTACAACTATGGGTTTTATAACCAATACCAGGACTGCACAAACAGAGTAAGCATGTGCGGTTGCTTTCCTCGTCACCCCACCCCCGGTAAAACAAACATTTCCAGGCAACAAGGGACAAGAAGAATGCTACTTCCACATTCTCCACTATGTGCAAACACAGTAGTATAAAACGTCAACATTTTTTTTCCATTCACAGGATGTGGGCGTCGTTGGCAATGCCAGCATTTATTACCCATCTCTACCCTCGAGAAGGTAGTGGTGAGTCACCTTATACAATGGAGGACATTTCAGAGGGCAGTTAAGAGTCTGGAGTCACATATAGGCCAGACCAGGTAAGGACATTAATGAACCAGAAGGGTTTTTATGACATTCACAGTCACCATATTTGCTTTTTATTCTAGATTTATTTAACTGAATTTAAATTTGAACTCACGTCTCTGGATTACTAGTCCAGTAATATGACCACTATGCTATTGTACCCCTGGTACTGGAACCGAGATACTGGTACTCGAGAGTGAACCATGTGAAGTGACTCCAGGCACTAAACGTAAATAGGTCATAAGAATCCGGGTAAGTAGCTTTTTCCGTTCAAGTGGGACACACAATCTGATTTAAGCAAACTGATCTATTCCAAAGTAAAAATGACTCTATGAAGAAAGGACTTGCATTTATATAGCACCTTTCACGACCTCAGGACGTCCCAAAGCGCTTTACATCCGATGAAGTACGCAAGATTAACGATCAGGTGGATCTGTTTTAGTGATGTTGGTTGAGGGATAAATGTTGTTTGCTGGCATGCTAGGAGAACTCCCCTACTCATTATGACAAGGACATATGAAAATGACGGGCAGGAAAAGACCATCTGGTCCATCAAGCCTGTCCCCCACAGTTGTCATGCGTCAAGCATCATTTGACACCCTCTTACCACTAGTATCCATGTAATCTCCTGTACGAGGCAAAAAACAGATAAAAACCAAAAGCCAATTAGAGACCAAAATTTAGAAAATTCCTTTCCGACTCCCTCAGGCGGTTGAAAATTAGTCCAGGAGACTACACTGACCATGCTTCTATTGCCTGGTATTTCACCCACCTAAGACTTGTTCTGTGGCCCAGCCAGGGACTGGTCCAGCTTGCTATTGAAGGTTTGCAGAGTAAGCACTCACTGCATGAGCCGGCAACTAGTTACAAGGATCTACTATCCTTGGAAAAGAAGCACTGCCAGAGATCTGGCTGAGCCGTATGCTTGCAGAACTTATACCCATGACCCCGGGCCTTCTCCAATCTAGTGCATTGAAATAATCCAAGAACATAATCTAGTCTTTTAATTATTTTATATACCTCTCTTAAATCACCTCTAAGCCTACGCATCTCTACAGTGAATGGACCCAGCTTTTTAAACCTGAGTAACTATGTTTTTTTAAGCTGGGAATCATGATTTTTCTACCCCCGCCCTGCACGCACCCCCCTCAAAATACCCTTTTTCATAGCCTCTATCACTCACCATATAAGAGACCACCAAAACTAGATGCAGTGTTCTAAATGTAGTCTAACCAAGGTCGTACAGAACAAAATGGTGCACTTTGTTTTATATTGAATAGTCCTATTAATACAACCTAATATCTTATTTGCTTTGGCTATAGCTTCTTGGCATTGGGCATGAACCTTTAAAGAATTATGAACTATAACGCCAAGATCCTTTTCTTGTTACCATGCAATTCAGTTTTGTTCCATGTGAAGTTTAAGTGTATATAGTGTTCCTCATGCCCAAATGTAAAACACTGCACTTATCTAGGTTAAATTCCATTTGCCAGTTAGTAATTCCCCCAGAGTATCTAAATCTGCTTGAACACTCACATAAATTTTAGTATCATCTGCAAACTTATGGACCATTCCCCCGACACTTCTATCTAGGTCATTTATGAAAATAGTAAAAAGCAGTGGTACTAACACCAATCGTTGTGGCACATCACAGGTAACCAGCATCCAAGCAAATCCACAGCCAATTTTCTGCCGACAGGAATATTGCCAATTCTTCAACAATTGCAGCAACTTCTCATCAATTCCACAAGACACTGCCTCATAGATTTGGCAGATCAGAAAACAGCAATTCAAATTTGCTCGGAGATGGAACTATGATGCAAGGCAAACCATTGGGGCTACACTGGGATGGCTATTTTTGAGCCCCGCAGGCACAGAATGAAATAACCACACTAAAGTTCACTGTTCACCCAGAATATTATTCTACATTCCTATGTTTTGATAGTCATAGGTAGTCATAACCAATACAGCCACCAAACCAACAACCTTGCTGGCAAGGATAGCAAATAATCCAAACATTTTAGACTTGCATACACGTCACACTGTTGACACAGAAAACTATTGCCATAGCAACCACGTTCATAGAAACACAGAATGATCACAAACTAAACATTTTCCAACAACACTTTTGTCTCCTTCCTGGTCACCAAAAGTGTTGATTAGCATACATCAGTAGCAACACACTATGGGAGGGGAGAATATTTAAGCGAAAAGTGTTACAAAACTCCATTTCAAATTCCTCTGACCACGAGCACTGCATAACTAACCTGAAATCATCAGTTCTTCACCATAGTGTTAAAACAACTCAAAGTGCTCTCCCCAGGCAGTCCAAAGATGTTGGGACAAAATCTATAATCTATCCTGGCCACTTTTCACAGATTGAGTGGGCATAGCATCAAAGTTTCACGTGTTTCTTTTATATTTTAAAATTCTGATCCGAAACAAAACTATGAATGTGCAATACCATCCACTGCCATCAGTTCTGATACAAAAACTCAATTAAATTTAAGAGGGTTCATCTGTATAATAAACTATTAAGAGAGCCAATTTGGTTGCCTACTTAACAATTGTGTACACTTAGAATCATAGAATCTGACAACACAGAAGGAGGCCATTGTGCCCAACGTGCCTATGTCAGCTCTTTGAAAGAGCTATCCAATTAGTCCCACCCTTTGCCTTTTATCCAGAGCCCTGCGATTTTCTCCCCTCCGAGTATTTATCTAAAACCGAGATCAATAGGTTTTTGCCAGCCACGGGTATTAAAGGATATGGAGCCAAGGCAGGTAAATGGAGTTAGAATACAGATCAGCTATGATCGCACCGAACACTCACTGGCACGAGTGGCTGAATGGCCTATTCCTGTTCCAACGTTCCCAATTCTCTTTTGAAAGTTACTATTAAATCTGCTGCCACCGCCCTTTCAAGCAGTGCACTCCAGATCATAACTTGCTGTGCAAAAAAATTTCTCCTCATTTACCTTAAATCTGTGTCCTCTGGTTACAGGCCCTCCAGCCAGTGGAAACAGCTTCTCCTTATTTGCTCCATCAAAACCCTTCATGATTTTGAATACCTCTATTAAATCTCCCCATAACCTTCTCTGCTCCAAGGAGAACAATCTCAGCTTCTCTAGTCTCTCCACATAACTGAGATCCTTTATCCCTGGTACCATTCTAGTAAATCTCCCCTGCACCTTCTCCAAGGCCTTGACACCCTTCCTAAAGTGTGGTGCCCAGAATTGAACACAATACTCCAGCTGAGGCCGAACCAGTGCTTTATAAAGGTTCACCATAACTTCCCTACTCTTGTACTTTATGCAACAAAGCCAGCGCAGACTCAGAATCATAGAAATTTACAGCACAGAAGGAGGCCATCCGGCCAATCATGTCTGTGCTAGCCGAAAAAGAGCTTTCCAGCCTAATCCCACTTTCCAGTCCTTGATCTGTAGCCTTGTAGGTTACAGCACTTCAAGTGTATATCCAAATACTTTTTAAATGTGATGAGGGTTTCTGCCTCTACCACCCTTTCAGGCAGTGAATTCCAGACCCCCACCACCCTCTGGGTGAAAAAAAAGTTCTCAACTCCCCTCTAATCCTTCTACCAGTTACTTTAAATCTATGCCCCCTGGTTAGTAACTCGATGGGCCGAACGGCCCTCTGTGCTGTACGAGTCTATTTGAATTAAGCTAATAACCTGGCCAAAAAATAATGCATTATAGCACGTTTGCATTGACTAGACTTCCAGCACAATATCAAATTTACCTGGCTGGTAAATGTTGATTCTCCGATTTAAGGAAAAAGGGGGAAATAGAAGTCACAGTCCAATTTTTTCCCTCCCCTGAAAATGGTGACTTTCCCTGGGGTCAGGTTCCATGGGAGCCAATAGTCCTCCAGTACCCTGTCCAAGTGATCATTCTTCAAGTTGCTAGGCTATTCAACCATGAAGGACATCCTAGCTTGAGCCCCATTCTGACCTCGCCCAAAGTCCACAAGAAAGCACTTTCCCCACAGAAGTTATTAGCTAGAAATCAAGAGCAGAGGTTGCAGCTGCTCCCCCACCCCTCCCCTCCATAGCCCAGGAGCACTAACACTACCTGCTGCTACCCTGCTACGATCAATTACCTGAACATGGATCAGGAACAGAATCCGGGAACACGGCTCTATATTGTTAAATAATATATCAGGCAGTGACTTTGTTCTCCAAGCATCTTGGAGCTAATTTACAGAACAAACGAGAAACTGTTCAACCGCCGTCGCCTCCAGTCCAGATCCAAGGTCGTCCCATCCTCTGTCGTCGAATTACAGTATGCAGACGACGCTTGCATCTGCGCTCACTCGGAGGTCGAACTCCAAACCATCGTCAACACCTTCGCCGAAGCGTACGAGAGCATGGGCCTTACACTAAACATCTGTAAGACAAAGGTCCTCTACCAACCTGCCCCCGCCACACAGTACTGCCCCCCGATTATCAAAATCCACGACAAGGCCTTGGACAACATGGACCACTTTCCATACCTCGGGAGCCTACTGTCAACAAGGGCAGACGTCGACGATGAAGTCCAACACCGCCTTCAGTGTGTCAGTGCAGCCTTCGGTCGCCTGAGGAAGAGTGTTTGAAGACCAGGACCTCAAACCCAGCACTAAGCTCATGGTCTACAGAGCAGCAGTGATACCCGCCCTGCTATATGCCTCAAGAGACATGGACCATGTACAGCAGGCACCTCAAAGCACTGGAGAGATACCACTAATGCTGCCTCCACAAGATCCTGCAAATCCATTGGCAGGATAGGCACACCAACATCAGCATTCTCGCTCAAGCCAACATCCCCAGCATCGAAGCTTTGACCACACTCGATCAGCTCCGATGGACGGGTCACATTGTCCGCATGCCCGATACGAGACTCCCAAAACAAGCGCTCTACTCGGAGCTCCGGCACGGCAAGAGAGCCCCAGGTGGGCAGAGGAAACGCTTCAAGGACACCCTCAAAGCCTCCTTGAAAAAGTGCGACATCCCCACTGACACCTAGGAATCCCTAGCCCAGTGGAAGAGAAGCATCCGGAAAGGCGCCAAACACCAAGTCTCTTTGCCGGGATTAAGTGGAAATCAAGTGCTAGGAGCGCACGTCAACCCAAGCACCGCACCCACCCGCCCCGCCAACCACCGTCTGCCCCACCTGTGGCAGAGACTGTAGGTCCCGCACTGGACTCATCAGTCACCGGAGAACTCATTTTTAATGTGGAAGCAAGTCATCTTCGGCTCCGAGGGACTGCCTAAGAGGAGAAGATCAGGGCTGGTGCGCACTATTCATTTTAACAATATCTTTTAGGATATCAGCATCCAATCATTAAAAACAGAAAGCCCGTAATGATGTGGAAGTAAGGCAGCTTCCATTCCTAAAACTCTTTCTCCAAGACCAGCAATCACAGGCAACAGCGTAGAACAAAATGCAGCCAGGTCTGCGGGAAGTACAGTACCTCAGTTCAACAATGAAGCTGTCAATTATAATATGTGATGGTTTTTCCTGAATATTGCAAGAAAAAGACTACAAATAGAAAATAAAGCACTTAAATTATTTAGAATATTTAAAATGTATAGATTGCAAAATTAAAAATTCCAAAATCAAAAGGCAGACACAAAAATTAATGGAAGTGTGTATGCGTGTGTGCATGGTTGAGGGAGGGGAATTTACAGTTAGTGAAGGACATCGTGACCGCAATGTGTACTATCTACAGAATGCACTTCAGCAACTTGCCAAAGCTTCTTTGGAAGCACTTCCCAAACCTGCGTACTCTACATGTAGAAGGACAAAGGCAGCAGGTGCATGGGAACACCATCGCCTCCAAATTCCCCTCTAAATCACACACTGGTCAAAATCCTGGAACTCCCTCCCGAACAGCACTGTGGGACTGCAGCGGTTCAATAGGGGGGCCCCTCTGCACCTTCTCAAGGGAAAAAGGGGAGGGGCAATAAATGCCAGCATTGTCAGCAACACCCAAATCCCAAGAATTTTTTTTTTTTTTTTCCATAAAAATGCACCTTGCAGCAAGTCAGAAAAGGAGCAATACTAACCAAGTTGACTCGCAGGACCGTCCCACTTGGCATAACAATAGTTACACTTCTACATTTACATAATGCCTTTCATGTAGAAAAACACTCCTTGGTGCTTTACACAGACCAAAGGAGGAGATATTAGGAGGGGTGACCAAATGCTTGGTCGAAGAGATGGGTTTCAAGGAGGAGAGGTATAGGGGCCTAGGCAGCTGAAGGCACAATTACCAATTTTGGGTGAAGGAAAGAGAATATTTAGTTGTAGAATTAAAAAGATCCAATTCCAGTGAGTTCTTGTTCCTTTGCAACTTGTGGTATATATGGGTTTTTGTAATTGTTTAAAAAAAAATGTAGTTTACACCTCATCAGTGAGATCTCCTCAGTTGCAAGTAAAACAGTTACTCAACCTCAAAACAGACAGACAAGGCTGTCGAGGAAACTCCACGTGCAACATGTTTGTATACTAACACACTGCACAACAGAATGGCAAGATGCAGCTTTGTACTCCATTGCCCAAATTGATTGAGATTGGTGCCTAGCAGAATAAGGATAGGCTTTTAAGAAAAACAGTCAGCTTAACATGGGTCATTATATTCCTTCAATTCTTGGATGGTGTCAAGTTACTTGAGTGTTGTTGGAGCTGCATCCATCCAAGCAAGTGGAGAGTATTCCATCACGCTCCTGATTTGTGCCTTGTAGGTAGTAGAGGCACTTTGGGGAGTCAGCAGGTGAGCCACTGGCCACAGAATACCCAGCCTCTGACTTGCTCTAGTAGCCACAGCATTTATGTGGCTGGTCCAGTTCAATTTTTGGTCAATAGTGATCCCCAGGATGTTGATGGTAGAGGACTCAGCAATGGTAATGTCAATGTCAAAGGGAGGTGATTATGCTCTCTTGTTGGAGATGATCACTGCCTGGCACTTGTGTGGCACAACAATTACTTGCCACTCATCAACCCAAACCTGGATGTTGTCCAGGTCTTGATGCTTGCGAGCATGCACTGCTTCATTATCCGAGGAATTGCGAATAGAGCTGAAGCCTGTGCAATCATCAGCGAACAGCCTTACTTTTGATCTTATGGAAGGTCATGGATATCGCCACTGAAGATAGTTGTGCCGAGGACGCTGCCTTGAGGAAGCCCTGGGGCAGAGATGTTTGGCCTCCAATGAAAACCACCACCTTCCTTTGTGCCAGATTTGACTCCAGCCATTGGAGTTTCCTCTGCTCCCCCTGAGCCACAGTTTTACTAGAACTCCTTGGTGCAACACTCAGTCAAATGCTGCCTTGATGTGTACTGCAGCATGATTTACAGCACAAGTACAATCATTTTATATAAAATGTCCCCAAGGCAATGAACACGTTGGCTCTAAACATTAAAAAAAAAATAACTCATTTGCCTGAAGTCCACATATGCACATTTTCTAGTAGGATTCACCAGATAGCAATCATGAGTTAAAACCCTAGCTGATAATGTCCCTCCTTGGTCTAGGGGTGCTGAAGCCAATTGTAACACTCATACCATTCCCCTGGCATAATATACTGTAACAAGAAGCAGGAGTAGAGGTAGGCCATTCGAGCCTGCTCCGCCATTCAGTAAAATCATGGCTGATCTTCTACCTCAACTCCACCTTCCCGCATTATCCTCATTTTAACAACAGCTTGTATTTATATAGCGCCTTTAATGTAGTAAAACATCCCAAGGCGCTTCACAGGAGTGTTACAAGACAAAAATGTAACGTCGAGCCACGAGGAGAAACTAGGGCAGATGACCAAAAGCTTAGCCAAATGGATAGGTTTTAAGGAGCGTCTTAAAGGAGGAAAGAGAGCTAGAGAGGCGGACAAGTTTAGGGAGGGAATTCCAAAGCTTAGGGCCTAGGCAGCTGAAGGCACGGCCACCAATGGTTGAGTGAGGCCATGGAGGGATTTGAAAACAAGGATGAGAATTTTAAAATTGAGGTGTTGCTTAACCGGGAGCCAATGTAGGTCAGCAAGCACAAGGGTGATGGGTGAACGGGACTTGGTGTGAGTTAGCACACGGACAGCCGAGTTTTGGATGATCTCAACTTTACGTAAGGTAGAGCATGGGAAGCCAGCCAGGAGTGCGTTGGAATAGTCAAGTCTAGGAGGTAACAAAGGCATGGATGAGGGTTTCAGCAGCAGATGAGCTGAGGTGGGGGCCGGGACAGGCAATGTTACGGAGGTGGAAATAGGCGGTCTTAGTTATGCTGCGGATATGTGGTCGGAAGCTCATTTCAGTGTCACCAAGGTTACGAACAGTCTGGTTTAGACAGATGCTAGGTAGAGGGATGGAGTCAGTGGCTAGGGAATGGAGTTTGTGGTGGGGACCGAAAACAATGGCTTCGGTCTCCCAATATTTAATATCCCTTGGTTCGCTTAGTATCCAAAACTCTATCGATCTCTGTCTTGAATATACTCAACGACTGAGACTCCACAGCCCTTTGGGGTAGAGAATTCCAAAGATTCACAACCCTGTGATTGAAGACATTTCTCCTCATCTCAGCCCTAAATGGCTGACCCTTTATTCTAAGACTGTGACCCCTGGTTCTAGACTCCCCAGCCAGGGGCAACATCCTCCCTGCATCTACCCTGTCGAGCCCCTTAAGAATTTTACACATTTCAATGATATCACCTCTCATTCTTATAAACTCAGGAATATAGGCCTATTCTACTCAACCTCTCCTCATAGGACAATTCTCCCATCCCAGGAATCAGTCTGGTGAACCTTTGTTGCACTCCCTCCAAGGCAAGTAGATCCTTCCTTAAGTAAGGAGACCAAAACTGTGCACAATACTCCAGGAGTGGTCGCACCAAGGGCCTATATAATTGCAGTAAGACTGCCTTACTCTTATATGCCAATCCTTTTGAAATAAAAGGTTAACATACCATTTGCTTTCCTAATTGCTTGCTGTACCTGCATGTTAACTTTCTGTGATTCGTGTACAAGGACATACAGGCCCCTCTGAAAACCAACATTTCTCAATCTCTCACCATTCAAAAAATATTCTGCTTTTCTATTTTTCCTACCAAAGATCATTAAGCTCAACAGAGCCCAGAAATCAAAGCTGTGTTGTTCTTGTACTTCTAAAGTGGCAGTAAGAGTACAGGGTTGGGGACAGGATATCTAGCATCCGAAGACTTGAGCACAAAATTTAGGCCGACACACCGGTGCAGTACTGAGGGAGTGCGGCACTGTCGGGAGTGCCATCTTTCAAGTGAGACATTAAAATGAGTCCCATCTGCCCTCTCCAGTAGACGCAAAAGATCCCATGGCAGTATTTTGAAGAGCAAGGGGGTTCTCCCCAATGTCTTGGCCAATATTAATCCCTCATTCAACATCACAAACAAATTATCTGGTCACTATCACATTGCTGGCCCGTTTCCTACATTACAATTGTGACTACACTTCCAAAGTACTTCCATTGGCTGTAAAGCACTTTGGAACATCCGAAAGTCATGAAAGGTGCTATATAAAAGCATGTTCTTTCTTTCAGTGTAGATCACTAAAATATTTTTAAAATGTGAGAAGGCAAGTACATTTTCCTTCAATATAAAACGACAATTTATTACGTCCATTATCTTAATCCCCACTTTAATAAAAAAATGAAATGTTATACAATGTGGAAAGGTGCTTAACATTTGACAACGAGTTGCAAGTTAGAACTGCTTAGACACTCCCAAAAAAAAAAATCACAATTTGAGAATTTTTGTTGGAGAAAAAGCAATGCAAAAACAAAAAGCTTTGGACTTTTGTTGTAATGTCCTTCCAGCTGGAGAGTGGAAAGAGGGAATGGGCTGGCAAAAAGGGAAGTGGGCGGGGGGGGGGGGGGGGGAGAAAGAGGTGGTGGCGGGCGAACTGGAAGCAAGCAGGTTGGCCTTGGCGCCAAAGCTCAATGTGAAGCACTCCTTCCTCGACACAAAAATGCTGAAGGAAGAGAAAGACACACACACAGTCAGTCAGTCACACGCACACCAACCAAGCCCTCCAGCCCGCACCGCCGCCGTGCGGCCGCTCTCCTTGCAAAAATATAATAATTTGAAAAATGTCTTTCTTTAATTAAAAAATAACTTTTAATTCTGGTTCTTGCAATATAAATTTAAATGGCGTTACGGTGGATTTATATTTTGTTCGGGAAAAAAAAAGGAGGGCCGGGGCCTGGCTCTTGAGCTGTGCAATCCAGCAGGGGCAAAGAGGAGGAAAGGCCGATGGATTCACCACGGCCTCGATTAAAAGAGCCTCAACAAACACACACAAAGGGAAGCGGTAAAAGCTCCGCTCCGCACTCACTCACCGACCGCTCTGGCTCGGGCCGATGGAGGCCGCCAGCCGCGACGAGCCGCCGCTCCATCACAAGCACCCGCCTCCTCCACCCAAGCTCTCGGTTGAAGCGGATAACAAGGGCTGCTATTATGCGGCTCCCGCGACGTTGCTCGCTGTCCTCTCTTGTCTGACCTGACTGATTGGCGGCGGGTTTTTCTTTCCTCCTCCTCCCTCACTCACCGCCTCCCGTTCGTCTGTTGACAGAAGCGCACGGAGCATGCGCCAGCCCCGACCGCGCAGCATTGTGGGGAGCCCAACCGTCACTTTTTTTTCCCCCTTCAGGACAATTTGGTCAACAGGCCAAAAGGGGGAAAGCACCAGACTTGCTCGCAGTTGTAATGCAAGCAACCTCAGGACGTCCCAAAGCACTTTACAGACAATGAAGTACTTTCTTTTTGACGTGTACTCGCTGTTGTCATTGTAGGAAACACCGCAGCCAATTTGCTTCAAGGTACTTCCAGACAATTTGGTCAACAGACAAGGGAAGAAAAAGACTTCAATATACAACCTCAGGACATCTCAAAGCACTTTACAGCCAATGAAGTACTTTTTTTTTTGTTGAAGTGCAGTCACTGTTGTGATGTAGGAAACACGACAGCCAATTTGCTTTCAAGACAATTTGGTCAACAGACAAGGAAAGAAAAAGACTCAGAAAGAAAGACTTGCATTTGTAAAGCGCCTTTCAGGACCACCAGACGTCCCGAAGCGCTTTACAGCCAATGAAGTACTTTTTTTTTAAGTGTAGTTGCCGTTGTGATGTAGGAGGCTTGCATTTATATACAACCTCAGGACCTCCCAAAGTACTTTCTTTTGACGTGTACGCGCTGTTGTAATGTAGGGAACACGGCAGCCAATTTGCTTCAAGACAATTTGGTCAACAGGTGAAGGTGGAAAGTAAAAGACTTGCTTGCAGTTGTATGCAAGCAACCTCAGGACGTCCCAAAGCATTTTACAAACAATGAAGTACTTTTGATGTGTACCTCAAACCCGGCACTAAGTTCATGGTCTACAGGGCAGCAGTGATACCCGCCCTGCTGTATGCCTCAGAGACATGGACCATGTACAGCAGGCACCTCAAAGCGCTGGAGAGGTACCACCAACGCTGCCTCCGCAAGATCCTGCAAATCCATTGGCAGGATAGGCTCACCAACGTCCGTGTTCTTGCTCAGGCCAACATCCCCAGCATCAAAGCTTTGACCACGCTCAATCAGCTCCGATGGACGGGTCACATTGTCCGCATGCCCGATACGAGACTCCCAAAACAAGTGCTCTACTCGGAGCTCCGGCACGGCAAGCGAGTCCCAGGTGGGCAGAGGAAATGCTTCAAGGACACCCTCAAAGTCTCCTTGTAAAAGTGTAACATCCCCACCAACACCTGGGAATCCCTGGCCCAAGACCACACAAAGTGGAGGAGAAGCATCCGGGAAGGCGCCGAACACCTCGCGTCTCTTCGCTGGAAGCAAGCAGAAGCCAAGTGCAAACAACGGAAGGAGCACACGTCCACCCAAGCACCCCACCCACCCACCCCTTCAACCACCGTCTGCCCCACCTGTGACAGAGACTGTAGGTCCCGCATTGGACTCATCAGTCACCTGCGAACTAATTTCTAATGTGGGAGCAAGTCATCCTCGGTCCCGAGGGACTGCCTAAGAAGAAGACTCACCGTTGTCATATAGGAAACACCGCAGCCAATTTGCTTGAAGATGCTTCCAGACAATTTGGTCAACAGACAAGGGAAGAAAAAGACTTCAATATACAACCTCAGGACATCCCAAAGCACTTTACAGCCAATGAAGTACTCTTTTTTTGTTGAAGTGCAGTCACTGTTATGTAGGAAACACGGCAGCCAATTTGCTTTCAAGACATTTGGTCAACAGACAAGGAAAGAAAAAGACTCGGAAAGAAAGACTTGCATTTATAAAGCGCCTTTCAGGACCACCGGACATCCCAAAGCGCTTTACAGCCAATGAAGTACTTTTTTTTTTAAGTGTAGTTGTCATTGTGCTGTAGGAGGCTTGCATTTATATACAACCTCAGGACCTCCCAAAGTACTTTCTTTTGACGTGTACGCGCGGTTGTAATGTAGGGAACACCGCAGCCAATTTGCTTCAAGACAATTTGGTCACAGACAAGGGAAGAAAAAGACTCAGAAAGATTTGTAGTTTTATACAACCTCAGGACGTCCCAAAGCACTTTACAGCCAATTAAGTACTTTTTTTTTGAAGTGCATTCACTGTTGTGATGTAGGAAACACGGCAGCCAATTTGCTGCAATACAAACAGACCCATCACAGACCCAATAGAAGTGAAGACCAGGGTCCAGCAAGGCTGTGGTATTGCACCAACGCTCTTCTCAATCTTTCTCGCTGCAATACTTCATCTCACCTCTAACAAGCTTCCCGCCGGAGTGGAGCTAATCTACAAGATGAACGGGAAATTGTTCAATCTCTGTCGCCTTCAGTCCAGAAGCAAGATTGTCCCAATCTGTTATTGAATTACAGTATGCAGACGACGCTTGTGTTTGTGCACACTCGGAGGCTGAACTCCAAACCATCGTTGACTCCTTCACTGAAGCGCATGAGAGATTGGGCCTTACATTAAACATCCGAAAGACAAAGGTTCTTTACCAACCTGACCCCGCTGCACAATACCGCCCCCAACTATCAAAATCTATGACGAGATCTTAGACAGTGTGGAGGAGAAGCATTCGAGAAGACGCCGAACACTTTATGAGTTTCTTCGTCAGGAGCACGCGGAGGCCAAGTACAAACAGCGGAAGGAGCGTATGACAAACCAAGCACTGCACCCGCTCGCCCCTTCAACCACTACCTGCCCCACTTGTGGCAGAGTCTGTAGATCCCACGTAGGACTCATTAGTCACTTTAGAACCCATTGGAGTGGAAGCAAGTCATCCTCGACTCCGGGGACTGCCTAAGAAGAAGAAGAGCAGGAAACGCGGCAGCCAATTTACTGAAACACAATTTGGTCAACAGACAAGGAAAAAAAACTCAAAAAGACAGAAAGACTTGTATTTATATACAACCTCCGGACCTTCCAAAGCAATTTACAGCCAATGAAGTACTTTTTTTTGAAGTGTAGTCACTGTTGTAATAGGAAACGTGGCAGCCAATTTGCTTCAAGACAGTTTGGTCAACAGGCAAGGGAAGAAAAAGACTCAAAGACAGAAAGACTTGTATTTATATACAACCTCAGGACGTCCCAAAGCACTTTACAGCCAATGAAGTACTTTTTTTTTTGAAGTGCAGTCACTATATTGTAATGTAGGAAACAATTTGCATACAGCAACCTCCCACAAACAGCAATGTGATAAAGACCACTTGATTGAGGGATAAATATTGGCCAAGACACCGGGGATAACTCTTCTTCGAAATAGTGCCATGCGATCTTTTACATCCACCTGAGAGAGCAGATGGGGCCTCGGTTTAACGTCTCGTCCAAAAGACAGCACTTCCGTCTCAAGAAAGAAAAGAAATACTTGCATTTGTTTGGCGCCTTTCACAACCTCAGGACGTCCCACGGTGCGTTACAGCCAATGAAATACTTTTTTTTGAAATGGAGTCACTGTTGTAATGTAGGAAACAGCAGCCAATTTGCGCACAGCAAGCTCCCACAAACAGCAATGTGATAAAGCCCAGATAAAATGTTTTTTAGTTACGTCATTTGAGGGATAAATATTGGCCAGGACACCTTCTTCGAGAATAGTGCCATGGGATCTTTTACGTCCACCCGAGAGAGCAGACCGGGCCTCGGTTTAACGTCTCATCCGAAAGATGGCACCTCCGTCTCACGAAAGAAAGAAAAGACTTGTATTGATACATGACCTCATGATGTCCCAAAGCGCTTTACAGCCGATGAAGTTCTTTTGAAGTGTAGTCACTGTTGTAATGCAGCAAGCTCCCACTGTGGTAATGACCAGATAGTCTGTTTTAGTGATGTTGATTGAGGGATTAAATATTGGGATAACTCCCCTGCTCTTCTTTGAAATAGCGCCGCGTGATCTTTTACGTCCACCTGAGAGAGCAGATGGGGTCTCGGTTTAATGTCTCGTCCGAAAGACGGCACCTCCGTCAGTGCAGCATTCATCGGTACTGCACTGGAGTGTCAGCCTAGATTTTTGTGCTGAAGTCTCTTGAGTGGTATTTTGAACCCACAACCTTCTGACTCCGCGGCGAGAGTGCTACCAACTGAGCCATAGCTGACACTGAGGAATGGTTTCCTGGTTTTCCCCTTGCTCCCACCAAAAAACTAGTTCAAAAACCCCCAAAATATCAGACACATTGTGGCTCAGTCATCTGTCACAACCCAGATAAAGTGTGACCCTGTGTGAATTGACCCAAGACATGCTGCATTGAGCACAATCCATCCTAACTATAAGTGTATACAGGCTCTCCTGGCCGGCCTTCCATCTTCCACCCTCCGTAAACTTGAGCTCCTCCAAAACTCTGCTGCCTGTGTCCTAACTCACACCAAGTCCCGTTCACCCATCACCCCTGTGCTCGCTGACCTACATTGGCTCCCAATTCAGCAACACCTCGATTTTTAAAATTACCATCCTTGTTCTCAAATCCTTCCATGGCCTCGCACCCTCCTTAGCTCTGTGATCTCCTCCAGCCCTACAACCCTCCGAGTTCTCTGTGCCTCTTGCACATCCCCGATTTCCTTCGCTCCACCATTGGCGGCCGTACCTTTAGCTGCCAAGGGAACCTCATCACCTCCAAGTTCCCCTCCAAGTCACACACCATCCTGACTTGGACATATACCGCCGTTCCATCGTAGTTGCTGGGTAAAAATTTTGGAACTCTGTACCTAATAACGCTGTGGATGTACTGTCACCAGATGGATTGTGGTGGTTCAAGAAGAAGGTTCACCATCACCTTCTCGAGGGCAACTAGGGATGGGCAATAAATGCTGACCCGACAATGAATATTTTTTTCAAAAGTTACTTCACAATTACAGAATTACCCTGGCGCTAAATGCAAATTTGGCCCACTGTCTTCCAAAACAGATACACCCAACTTTTTTTTAATATACCAATCACTTAATGCCCTTCGATTAGAAGGTACAGTGTACAGTGATAAATGGAATGAGGATTGATCACAACATATGTAGAGGAAAATTTGTTTATCTGAAGAGCCAACACAGTCCCTTGATATTGCAGACAAGCATACAGGACACGTCGGGTTGAATCCGTGATAGTGAAGCAACTGCTAATGGAGTCTCACTGGGAGAAAATGTAAAATGACTGATGCTCTTGGAAAGTAATTCAGCAAGCTCCCCAAAGAACCTACTTCCATCCTCCCCAATTACACCTATAAAACTTGCAAAAGCCCGGTGTGTTCAACAGTTTTTAATTGCTTCATAATCAATCTTTTATTTTTAAAAGTAGTGAGAGAAGTGTGTCCCAAATTCCCACAAGTTTTTTTTTTTTACAAGCATCTGGTCCACAAACACTATCCTTCGATCACCCACATCCAACAGCCATGTCTGTCGTGTCATTTCCAATTGTTCAGCCACAAAAATGACCAATTGCATCCTATCATAAAAGATATTTTTCTGCAGGACGTGACCGCCATCTGCATCCTGGCTGCTAATAACTTTAAATAAGACGACAGGATTATTTAACAGCTGCACTTGGTTAGTATTTATAAATGATAAACTGCACACTGAAAAATCTCATTTTTAAATTGCAGCACCCAATCCGTGGTATCAGACCCACCACAGCTCGCCTGCTATCGCTCCTTTCCCATGCCCACTGTGCACATGTCCTCCCCACTCGCAGCCCGCCTGACAACATCCCCCTCCAACCATCTGCACGAGACTTCAACAAATTCCAACCCTCCCTTCTTTGTTCTCAAAATTACTTCCAGCAGGTGATTTCTCTCTCTTGTTCTGATACTAAATATATCTTCCATTAAAAAGACAGTAATTGGCTGACATCAACACGTATCTCTCAGCTATCCTTTCTCCCAAATGGCTAGAAATTCTTGGTCACTTGGGATTTCACATCACCAAACCAATCAAAAATGTTGTAAGACGCATGTGACAGACTCTCGAGTGTTTATCCATGTACCTATTTTCCTTTATGATGACAACTAATGAGGAAACGCTCCAGAAATAATACAAATAGATAACCAAATGTGGAACTTAAAATGGTTTGACTGGCAAATCAGATTACAAAAACAAAAAGGTACACCATTAATAATGTAAATTAGGAATTTGATCTAGCTGGAATTATAAACCAAAGAGTTGTGGTGTCAAGTATTGAGTTACAAATGCACACTATAGAATCTTAGAGTATCATAGAAATTTACAGCACAGAAGGAGGCCATTCGTCCCATCGTGTCCGTGCCGGCCGAAAGAAATATCCAGCCTAATCCCACTTTCCAGCTCTTGGTCCGTAGCCTCATAGGTTACGGCACTTCAGGTGCATATCCAAGTACTTTTTAAATGTGATGAGGGTTTCTGCCTCTACCACCCTTTCAGGCAGTGAGTTCCAGACCCCCCACCACCCTCTGGGTGAAAAAAGTTCTCAACTCCTCTCTAATCCTTCTACCAATTACTTTAAATCTGTGCCACCTGGTTATTGACCTCTCTGCTAAGGGAAATAGGTCCTTCCTATCCACTCTATCTAGCCCCCTCATAATTTTATACACTAGTTGAAATGGTATACGCAATCAGTAGAATAAAATCCCAGAAAATCATAATGACGCACTATAAACATAGAAAGTACTATTTACACTATGGTATTTTCAGAAGAGGTAAAAGCAGTTGGAGAAGAACAAAAAAGTTGAATTCAGGTCTCTTGAGGTACAAAAAGAAGTTAAAAAACCAAATTGGCAGTCAAGCAACAAAATAAATGGGAGAAAACATAATAAAAAAAAATTTAATTACAAAGAAAAGTTACCAGATGTTACAACTCTCAATGTAGTAGGAGGTTGGAGAAGTGACAACGAGGTGCTAACCACCTTCTGAAAATTCATATATACAACATCCATCACATTTCCCTTATGATGGACTCTAGACTGTTACCCACTGGAAAGTCTATTTGGCCTGTCATTTCCTGGTTTATCTATTTCCCCTTTTTTGAACAGGAATGGGACACTCCACTTCTTTAGCATAATTCCACATTTGAAAGAGTCTATCCAGCATAGAAGCAGACGACGTGACTGTAAGCTAAAGAACTCATATGCTAAATCTGACAAATCCCTTCACACAGAGACATTGACTTATGGGATCATAAAAATACATCACAGAAGGAGGGCATTCAGCTCATTTGTGTCTGTGCTGGTGCCAGGGTTTCATTTGAAGCTGTCTACACCAGTCCTATTTTACTGCCCTTGACAATAACCTTTCATGTTCTTTTCAAATATTTATCTGTTAACATGTTCTAATGTCCCTCCACATGAAAAAAAAATAATGACTTCCCCCTTCTAGTCATAATCCTGAGTCTCTGCCCCTTTGTCAACAATGAAAATGACTTTTTAATATTTTCCCTCTCTTGATAATTTTGAAACCTTTATTGGATTCTCCGTAACCTTCTCTGTTTCTGTGGAAAATCCCCATCTGAGTCTTGCTTCCTAACTATACTTCTATTCTTGGCATCATTCCAGTGAATCTACACTATTTCTATGGCTCTATTATCTTTCCTATAATGGAGTGCTCAGATCTACATTCAATACCCCAACTTTGGCCTAACGAATATCTTGTAAAGAACTTGCACATATACATCATGTCCTCAGGATGTCCCAAAGCGCTCCACAACCGATGAAGCATCTTTGAAGTGCAGTCATAACTTTAATTTGGGCAAATGCAGCAACCAACTCGCACACATCAAGGCCTCACAAACAGCAATGAGATAAATGACCAGATAATTTGTTTTTAGTGGCATTGTTTGAGGGATTAAGATGCCTAGAACGCCAGGAAAATTCCCCTGCTCTTAAAATGTAATTGGATCTTTTATTGTTGAAGGTGCCAACTTTTGAATGAGACATTAAACTGAGGCACCGCCATAGGTGGTACCTCAGTTTAATGTCTCATTCACAAGTTGGCACCTTCAACAATACAGCATTCCCTCACTGTTGCACTGAAGTGTCAGTCTAGATTATGTGCTCAGAGTGGGGCTTGATGTCACGACCGACAGACTCAGAGGTGGGTGCTACCAAATTCAGCATCACTTTCTTGCTTTTATATTCAGTACCCCATGTATAAAAAACCCAGAGACCCATTTGCCTTTTTTTATGCAGCTACTTCCCTTCAATACCGTGTGCCTTAATTTTCATGTGACACTTCGTCAAACACCTTCTGAAAATTCATATATACAGCATCCATCACATTTTCCTTATTATGGACTCAAGACTCTTACCCGCAGCTCAGGCAAGACTATTTGGCCTATCATTTCCTGGCTTATCCATTTTCCTTTTCTTGAATAGGAATGGAACATTCCAGTCCTTTGACATAATTCCAATTTTCAAAGATTTTTTGGAAAATTATGGTAAATGCCTGCTTATCTTTTTTTCCAACCTCCTTCTGTATTCTGAGATTTAACACACCTGGTGACTTTTCTATTTGTAGTCCCATTAACTTTTTATCAAAAATACAGTGACTTCCAGTATTGGATCTTGCACATCCTCCAACCCTGCTTTCACCTTCCTGTAAAAACGGATGCAATCTAGTTAAGTACCTCTGCCATTCCTTCTCTCTCAAATACAAATGGCCCTTGACATCCCTAAATAGTCCAGTATAGCCAGAGCAGGGAGGGCATTCAGCACATTGTGTCTGCACTCGATCTTTGATAGAGCAATCTAGAACTCATCCCACTGCCCCACTTTCCGTAGCCTAGTGTCTTTTTCTGCTTCAAATATTTATCCAATTTTCCCTTAAACAATGCATTGGTCTCCACCTCAACCATTCCATGTGGCAAAGTACTTTGTGCTCCAACAATCCGCTGCATAAAGAAATTTCTCCTAACCTCTTCACTCAGTGAAAATTTTAAATTGATGACCCCCCCCCGCTATCGGTGACTCCCCAACCAGAAGAAACAATCTTGACTTATTTATTCCAGCAAACGCTTCATAACTTTACAAACCTCTATTAAATCTCTTCTTCACCTTCTCCGTTCCAATGAAAATAGTCCCATCATCTGAAACCTCTCCTCGGAACTATAGTTTTCCATCCCTGGCATCATCCAGGTGAAGTTATGTTGAAAGCTTTCTAGGGCTTTAATGTCCTTTGCTTTAATGGGGCGGCCACTCTAACTGTGGCTGAACCAATGTTTTGTACAAATGTATCATTACTTCTGTACTCTCGGCCCCATTTATAAAAATCACAAAAAGGCCGATAGCATTTGTGTTTATCTACTTGCACGTTCAGGGAATTATGTATTTGAACCCCTAGTTGTCTCTGCTCATTCAAACCCTTCAGCATCTTTCCATTGAGCATATACTCAGAGATTCCTTGTTTTTCCTCCAGGTATTTATTACCTCACATGTATCCACATTAAATTGCATCTGCCACCCATCTTCCCATTCAGCCTACCTGCATGTCTTCCTGACAATCCTTCTCACTACTTGCCAAACCCCCTACTTCTGTGTCATCAGCAAATTTCACAATTGTGCTCCTTATGTCCAAGTCATTTGTACAAAACTGGACCCAGCACTGACCCCTGGTATACACCACTTCGAATGCTTCTCCAGTCCGAGCAACACATCAGAGCAAATGCCTCTTTGACTATCATTTCGCTCATGCGCTTATAAACAAATCCCTTGGCATTTCCTTTTATGTAAACTTGTTCTTCAAGCTCCCTCATAATCTTCCTGTTCTCTTTTTGTTTCCTTTCATTTACATCTTTTATAATTCTCAGTTGTTTTTATTTTTTCCCTATATTTATTATATGCCATTATTTTTTAAAATTCTAATATTTACAGTACTCTAATCTTCCCAAAATGGAACTCCTGCCTTTGATAAACTCACCAGAATGTATTTAACCGGAGTCTTATCCATATCATATATAAATATTTCCTCCCCCCGGCTGGTTTGTTATGTAATCTGCCATCTTATTGTACTGCAGGAAATTAATCTGGGCTAGGCCCCCTTTCATGCTACCACAATTGCCTCATTTCTTGTACAATGCCTTTAAATTAAACTCATTCTTTTTTCTTTATCTAACTTTAACGTGAACCTAATTAGATATGGTCACTATTTCCCATGTTTTCCTACCTGCAGGCCACTACTTACCCTGCCTCATGACCCAGGATTAGATCCAGCACTGCATCCTTCCTTGTTAAGCATGCAACATACTGATTAAGAAACCAGCTTGGATGTAGAAAACCTCCCTCGTTTGAATACAAACTTTTGCCTTTTCCCAGTTGACTTCAAGATAATTGAATTTCCCATGACTATAACCGTTATTACAGCAAACTTTTACAAATTGCTTTCAGTTGTCATCTTAGATTTAGTCCCTATTACTCAGTGGTCTCTAATGTGTTCCCAATAGAATGGATCCCTTACTACTTCATAACTCTGCCTAGATTCTTAAGCATCGTCAACTTTCTGCGGCTGTAACTGTGCCTTCAATTAATAACGCACCAGGAGTAATCCTGAGATTAGTACTCCTGCTTTCTAATTAACACTAACTCCTCAAAGTCTCTTTGCCAGACCTCCATCCTGTTACTTGCTATGACACTGGTTCCAGCTTGAAACAAGTGTTCAGGTTGCTCATTCCCCCCCCTTTCCAGAATGTTAAACACTCATACGTCCCTTATCCTGGCACCAGGGAGGGGACAGACCTTTCAAGACTCCCAGGTGGAGTCAGAGAAAAATGATATTTAGGCTTCTGAAGCTAGCACTCACTATAACTGCCATTTCTTATTTCTCTCAGTAACCACTTGCTCGACAGTGCCGTTTCTCATGACTTCCTCGCCAAATCCCCATTTTGTCTGCACCACAAGTATCCAGCACTGTATACTTGGAGTTCCCTGCACACTCAACCTACGGCAGACTGCTACCTAGTGTTGAAATTTGCTACTTCATTTGAAGCAGTGAATTAATTTTAGATTGCTGTAGCAAAGAACCAGCACAGACACGACAGCCCAAAATGGCTTCCTTTTCTGTTGTAAGACCAAGAAAGGAGGAATGTTATTTCATGGTGAACCTCGACAATTCATTTCCTTCAGCTGCCAAAGTCCAACTCGCTGGAATTCCCTCCCGAAATCCCTCTGCTTCTTCACATTTTCCTCCTTGCAAACCCTTCTCACAAACCACTTCTTTGAGCTATTGGAAAGCGGATATTGTCAGTCTTTAGAAATTGTGTAAAATTCCCCAGGTCTGGTTCAGTAGGTTGCGATCTATTTTTTCTGCTGTGCTCCCTGATGTAGATCTCTGATCTGATCGACATTTTAAAGAAAAGGAAAAACTGGGCCCGTGCCTCTGTCTTTCTGTTTACTCCCCGTCTCAATTTCCAGATTCATAACAAGATCGGGGATATTTCATAAAAAATAGATTCATTTTCCTTTTAAAATGACACCCAGACCAATCGATTGAAATTCAGGTTTTTGGTTCGATGCTGTTTGAATCCTATCTCTGAACCTGTGCTTTTCGATTCTTCTATTTTCTTTAACTTCCAAAATCTCAATGAGAAAATTCCAAACCTAATTGTTTAGATATAAATTACCCAACCTCTTCAACCATACACACGCGAGGGAGAGTTTCTGTTTCATAACCCACTTTCCTCAAATGTTTGCACTGTGCACGGCTCTAGTGGCGCAATAGGTCAGCGCATGGTCCTTATATGACATTACAGGCCCGGGAAATGCCAAGGTTGTGAATTCGAGCCTCACCTCAAGCAGACAATCCATTTGCTTCTGAACATTCAGCCAGAGTTGAAGGTGTTCCAAAATGCATCTACTTTGCCATGTGAACACTCTGACCTGCCGTGTCGTAATATGCCGTATTAAACTTGTATAGACCTTGGTTAGACCACACTTGGAGTACTATGCACAGTTCTGGTCTCCATATTATAACAAAGGATATAGATGCACTGGAGAAGGTCCAAAAGATTTACATGGATGATACCAGAACTGAGGTGATATCTATCAGGAAAGGCTGAACAGGCCTTTACTCTAGCAAGAAGGCAGCTGAGGCATGACATGATAGAAGTCTTTAAGATTATGAAAGGGATCGATAGGGTGGACGTAGATAAGATGTTTCCAGTGAGGGGGAGATCAAAACTCGGGGCTATAAATATAAGCTAGTCACTAATAAATCTAATATAGAATTCAGGAGGACATTCTTTACCCAGAGAGTGGTTAGAATGTGGAACTTGGTACCAGAAGGAGTAGTTGAGGCAAATAGCAGATGCATTTGAGGGGAAGCTAGATAAACACGAGGGGGAAAGTAATAGGAGGTTAGGCTGGTAGGGTTAGATGAAGAGCGATGGGAGGAGGCTCGTGTGGAGCTTAATTTCTCATCTACATGCTGCCCCTTGGCGACATCATCTGAAAACACAGCATCAGTTTCCATATTTACGCTGACTGTAATGTCCGTGTGTAATTGAGACACGGACTGCAGAAGTTGGTTATAACAGGTGTTTACTGAAGGGAGACAAAACCGGAACTACTATACAAAGTTACTACACAGGCTTATATTACAGGGGTGGTCACTACTGGTACTGCAGTATACAGGGGCTGCAGAATATAGTTCCTTCTTCAAAGTACATACACTACACCAACGACACCCAGCTCTACCTCATTACCACCTCTCTCGACCCCTCCACTGTCTCTAAATTGTCACCCTGCTTGTCTGACATCTGGACGAGCAGAAGTTTCCTCCAACTAAATATTGGGAAGACCGAAGAAATTGTCTTCGATCCCGGTCATAAACTCAGTTCCCTAGCCACCGACTCCATCCCTCTTCCTGGCAACTGTCTGAGGCTGAACCAGACTATTTGCAACCTTGATGTCATATTTGACAGAGATGAGCTTCCGACCACATATCCGCACCATCACTAAGACCGCCTATTTCCACCTCCGTAACATCGCCTGACTCTGCCCCAGCTCATCTGCTGCAGAAACCCTCATTCATGCCTTTGTTACCTATGGACTTGACTGTTCCAACACGCTCCTGGCTGGCCTCCCATCTTCCACCCTAAATAAACTTGAGGTCAACCAAAACTCTGTTGCCGTGTCCTAACTTGCTCCAAGTCCCGTTCACCTATCACCCCTGTGCTCGCTGACCTACATTGGCTCCCAGTTAAGCAACGCCTCGATTTTAAATTCTCATCCTGGTTTTCAAATCCCTCCATGGCCTCATCCCTCCCTATCTCTGTAACCTCCTCCAGCCCTACAACCCTCTGAGCTATCTGCGCTCTTCCAACTCTGGCCTCTTGTGCATCCCAATTTTAATCACTCCACCATTGGCGGCTATGCCTTCAGCTGCCAAGGCCCGAAGCTCTGGAATTCCCTCCCTAAACTGCTCCGCCTCTCTATCCCTCTTCCCTCCTTTAAGATGCTCCTTAAAACCTATCTCCATCTGCTCTAATATATCCTTATGTGGCTTGGTGTCAAATTTTGTTTGACAACACTCCTGTGAAGCACCTTGCAACATTTTACTACATTAAAGGCACTATATAAATACAAGTTGTTGTTATAGTAATCACTGGCATAGACCAGTTGGGCAGAATGGCCTGTTTCTGTGCTGTACATTCTTTGCAAAAACGTTTATAGTTACTGTTCACTCGAAAGAGTATTAAAAGTGAATTCTTGATTTGGCAAAAGAGAGAGCAGAAAAATACAGGTTTGTATCAGGAAAGTTAAAAATAGTCAATACTGACTCCGAAGTGAGAGCAGAATTTTATTTCTACATTATTATGATTTGGGAAAAATTGACATTTCAAATTAATCCAAAACAGACAAATTCAAATGATTTAGCCTTTTAATAACATTCTTGGTTACCATAAATATCCCACATCCAGAATGATGTTACACTGACGAGAAGGTTCAAAATTCAGAGGGACCTGCTAGATCTCTACTAAATTAACAGCACAGACACAATGAGAAGGCCCACAACTTGTAACCTGCAGCATACTGCAATCACTTCAGCAACATTGGATTTAAAGAGTTTGAGGAACACTTTTAGCTTTGATGAAAGGCAAAATTATGGTTTCAATTATTATGCAACCTCAGCTTTTGGCCTCCCAAGAATCCTTGCATATAAACAAATTCATCCAAAGGGAAGGGAGAAAGTGACCAACCAGTTAAGGTTTCAGCTTCAGATGGCCAAAGTCAAATTCATCAGTAGCAATAAACCCTGTAATACTTCGAGAGAAAAATTTGCCATCGGCTGTTTTTTGACCTGATTCTGATGCTGCATATTAACAGTTTGATATACCTATCAATTCCTCCAATAAAAGGCGAAGAGTTACGAAGGTGACTAAAGGTTTTTATTGACTAAATAACAGAGCCCACTCTCGTGGGTGATCCGATCCAAGCAGGAGGAATACCAGTCAGTCGCTCACCTTTATACCTGGCCTGGTGGGTGGAGCCAAGGCGGAGTCGGCAGTGGTCATCCCAGGTATAGCAGTGTGGCAAGAGGCGACCTCGTACCGTGATACAATAGTGGTCAGTGATACAGTTATAACGAACAGTGGTGAACAGTGCTAACTACTAACAGTGATACGATAGTGAACGTGGTTTACCACACAGTTTTATTCACAGACTGGCATAATTGGACTTGATCTACATTCAGTTTGAAGCTCGTGCAACAATTTTTTAATTACCAATTTTTATTCCATTGTTGCACAGGGACTGTAAGAGTCCTCCAATTGCAGTATTTTTTTTCAATCTGTGGATAAATGTTACTTCCCATATGTAGCTTAAAAAAATTTAGAAATCATTTAAAAATAATTAACCAACCACCAGATGCAGATATTAATGTCACCAACCTTTTCCCTACATAAAAGTAGTCTGGAATATTCATGTGGGTTCTCCTGATCTATTGCCATAACTTCAGCACAACTGCCAGAGAAATGGAGTAAATGGCCCTGTAACCTACCGCCCCATCTCCAACTTCATTGAACGTTATGTCACCTCCCAAATTTAAAATGATCACAGTGAGGTGTTCGAAGACATTTCTTTACCTTGCTTCCAAATGTTGTGTCAAGTCAGACGTGGGTAATATTACAACAGTAGAAGTAGGATGGATTAGTAATGGATAGTGTGTTGTATTTAAAGTGCGTAGCCAGTGAATTTCCTGCAATGGTTTCACTTCCTGCTCCCGCATCGTTGCCTCTGGGAGTAGCCACTCGCCTACTTCTACCTTCGTAATATCACCTGTCTCCACCCCTGCTGTAGGCCATCTTCTCCATGAAATGCTCATCCATGCCTTTGTTACCTCTAGACTTGACTATTTCAATGCTCTCCTGGCCAGACTCGCACCTTCCACCCTTTTTAAACTTTAGCTCATCCAAAACTCTGCCACCCGTATCCTAACTCATACCAAATCCCATTCACCCATCACCCCTGTGCTCGCTGACCCACATTGGCTCTCGGTCCCCGAATGCCTCCAATTTAAAATTCTCATCCTTGTGTTCCAATCCCTCCCGGGCCTCACCCCTCCCCATCTCTGTAACCTCCTTCAGCTTGACAACCCTCCGAGATATCTGCATTCCTCCAATTCTGGCCTCTTGTGTATCCTGATTTCCTTCATCCCAGCATTTGTGGCTATGCCTTCAGCTGTCTAGGCCCAAAGCTATGAAATTCCCTCCCTAAACTTCTCCGCCTCTTTCCTCCTTTAAGACGCTCCTTAAAACCTACTTCTTTGACCATCTGCCCGAATATCTCCTTATGCGGTTCTGTGTCAAATTTTGCTTGATAACGTTCCTGTGAAGTGCCTTGGGACGTTTTACTACATTAAAAGCACTTATAAAATTCTAACAGGACTAGACAGACTCGATGCAGGATGTTCCCGATGGCGGGGGAGTCCACAACCAGGGGTCACAGTCTAAGGATAAGGGGTAAGCCATTTAGGACAGAGATGGAGGAATTTCTTCACCGAGAGAGTGGTGAACCTGTGGAATTCTCTACCACAGAAGGCAGTTGAGGCCAATTCATTAAATATATTCAAGAAGGAGTTAGATATATTTCTTAAGGCTAAAATGATCAAGGGATATGGGGAGAAGGCAGGGACAGGGTACTGAGTTTGGATGATCAGCCATGATCTCATTGAATGGCAGAGCAGGCTCGAGGGGCCAAATGGCCTTCTCCTATCTTCTATGTTTCTATGTAAATACAAGTTGTTAACTTGAGTGACATCCAGACCTAGCTAGATTCATTATTAGTTTCCCTGTAATATCAGGTATATTATCCTCTTCCTCTACTGTGAAGACTGACACAAAGCAATTACATAGAATTATATAGATTCAACAAGTCTGCCATTTCCTTATTTTCATTTGCAATATTACCCACGTTTTTGAAGGGCCCACATTACCCTTAACTACCCTTTTTTTCCCCCAATAGAATTGTAAAAACTATGTTAATCTTGATATTCTCGCAAGCATCTTTTCATATTCCTTTTTGCAGCTCTTATTTTTTTTTATATCTATCCCAGTCCCTGGATCTACACTATTCTTTGCATTTTTGTATGCTCTTTCCTTTAGTTTTATGTTACCTCTCACTTCTTTTGTCGATCATGCCTGTTTTATTTGGTAAAGTAGAGCTCTTGCCCCTTAGAGACATATACTGGTCCTATATTAAGCTAAATTATTTTTTGAACACCTTCCACTGTTTATCTGTAGTTTTACCCGATAACCGTTTTGACCAGTTTGCTGTCATCAGTCTCTGTCTCATCCGTTAAAGTTAGCTGTACCAAAATCTAGAATGTTAGTAACTGGCTATTGTACTGTTCTACCTGTAAGAGAACTATTGTATGTAACCGTCCACCTTTAAGAGAACTATTTTAGGTGTGGCACTACTTTATCCTGGCTGCTGTATACTGTAATGCCGACGGTGACCACACCGGTATATAAGTGCTGTGGCAGAATTTATTGGGCAGATTCGCCCTGACCTTCGAATAGTAAAGTCCTGTTTAAGTTACTCTTGTAGTCTGTGTATTACTTCGCTATACAACCCACAGACTTTACAGCTATGTTCCTCCTTTTCAAACCTAACATTAAATTTGATCATATGATCACTGTTAATAATTTAACAGGAAGGGAACATTTATCTAATACGATAGCAAAATAGTGCGGATGCTGGAAATCCAAAATAACAGAAAACGCTGGAAAAACTCAGCAGGCCAGGCAACATTCGTGGAGAGAGAAACAGAGTTAACGTTTCAGGTCAAAGACCCTTCGTCAGAACTGAGAAAAAAAAGCAGGAAATGAAACAGATTAAAAAGCAAGTTTGGGGGCTGGGAAATGGGGGAGGGGATGAAAGAACAAAAGGGAAGGTCTGTGGGAGGTGAAGAGACATTAAGAGATATTCAAGGAGAGACGAGATGGTAATAGGACAGGTAAAGAGACAAAGGATGGCTCTAGATGAAGTGTGAAATACGCTGACAGAATGAGACACAGCTGCCCTGTGGGAGAGAAAAAAAAAGGAAAAAGGTACAAACCAAAAGTGTGGATAAAAAATAAAAATGATGGGGCCGAGATTATGATCTGAAATTGTTGAACTCGATATAGAGTCCGGAAGGCTGTAAAGTGCCTAATCGGAAGATGAGGTGCTGTTCCTCGAGCTTACGCTGAGCTTCCGTGGAACAATGTAAGAGGCCAAGGACAGTGAGGTCCGAGTGGGAGTGGGGCAATGAATTGAAATGACAGGCGACTGGAAGCTCGGGGTCACCCTTACGGACTTAACGGAGGTGTTCCACAAAGCGGTCACCCAATCTGAGTTTGGTCTCCCCAATGTAGAGGAGACCGCACCGTGAGCAGTGAATATATACTAGATTGCAAGAAGTACAAGTAAATCGCTGTTTCACCTGGAAGGGGTGTTTGGGGCAGGTGTTGCATCTCCTGCGCTTGCACGGGAAGGTGCCGGGCAAAGGGGAAGGGGTGCTGGGGGTGATGGAGGAGTGGACTAGGGTGTCTCGGAGGGAGCGGTCCCTACGGAATGCTGAAAGGGGAGGGGAGGGGAAGATGCGTTTGGTGGTGGGATCACATTGGAGGTGGCGGAAATGGCGGAGGATGATCCATTGAATGTGGAGGCTGGTGGGGTGAAAGGTGAGGACAAGGGGAACCCTATCGTGGTTCCGGGAGGGAGGGGCAGGGGGTGAGGGCAGAAGTGCGGGAGATAGAACGGACACGGTCGAGGGCCATGTCAACCACGGTAGAGGGGAAACCTCGGTTGGAAAAAGGAAGACATGTCGGAAGCACTAGTGTGGAAGGTGGCATCGTTGGAGCAGATGCGGCAGAGACGGAGAAAGTGGGAGAATGGAAGAGAGTCCTTACAGGAGGTGGGGTGAGAGGACGTGTAGTCCAGGTAGCTGTGGGAGTCAGTGGTCTTGCAGTGAATGTTGGTCAATAACCTATCCCGAGATGGAGACGGAGAAGTCGAGGAAGGAAAGAGTCTGAGATGGACCATGTGAAGGTGAGGGAAGGGTGGAAATTGGAGGCAGTGAATGAAATTGTCTAGTTCGGGGCGAGAGCAGGAAACGGCACCGATACAGTCATCAATGTACCGGAAAAAGAGGTGAGGGAGGGGACCTGAGTAGAACTGGAACAAAGAGTGTTCCACATATCCCACGAAAAGGCAGGCATAGCTAGGACCCATGCGGGTACCCATAGCAACACCTTTAATTTGGAGGAAATGAGTGGAATCAAAGGAGTTGTTGTTCAATGTGAGAACAAGTTCAGCCAGTCGGAGGAGGGTGGTGGAGGATGGGGACTGGTTGGGCCTCTCCAAGGAAGAAGCGGAGTGCCCTCAGGCCATCCTGGTGGGGGATGGAGGCGTAGAGGAATTGTACATCCATGGTGAAAAGGAGGCGGTTGGGGCCAGGAAACTGTTAAAGTGGCAGAGGGCATCAGAAGAGTCGCGGATGTAGGTGGGAAGAGACTGGACAAGGAGAAGAGAGTCGAGATCGGAAGAGAAAAGTTCTGTGGGGCAAGAACAGGCTGAAACGATGGGTCTACCAGGGCAGTCCTGTTTGTGGATCTTGGGAAGGAGGTAGAAGTGGGCTGTGCGGGGTTGGGGAACTATGAGGTTGGCGGCCGTGGGGGGGGGGGGAAGATCTCCAGAGGAGATGAGGTCAGTGACAGTCTTGGAAACGGTGGTTTGATGTTCGGTAGTGGGGTCATGGTCCAGGTGGAGGTAGGAGGTAGATTTATCCAAGTCTGGCTCATTACTAAATCTAGTATGGTCAGTCCTCTTGTTGGTTCTGGAACATATTGCTACAGAAAACTAACTTGAATGCACAAGAAATTCACTACCTTTCTAACATGAGCTACTCTGCTCTTCCCAATCTATGAAAATTAAAGTCTCCATTTAAACAACTCTGCTTTTGCTATAAGCCTCTCTAATCTCTGTATTAATACATTCTGCTACTTCATTGCTGCTGTCAGTAGGCCTATAGGCAACTCCCATTACAGTTTTAAGTCCTCTATTATTCCTCAATTCTAATCAGAGTCTCCGCTGATTGTTTTTCCTTGCCTATATCCTCTCTTAATAGTATCTTTAATCAATAAGGGCACCCCTCCTCCTCTTCTAGTTTCCCTATCCTTTCTCAAGACCTTATAACCATGAATATTTAACTCCCCGTCATAACCAGCTTGCAGCCATGTCTCAGTAATGGCCATCATGTCATACCCTTAAACTGTATTTGAGCCTCGAATTCATTCAATTTATTTCTTATACTCAGTGCGTTAATATATCAAACTCTTATTTGGGCAAGAGACCCATACCGGTCTTTCTGCCCTGATGCAGTCTTTCTCACACCACTTAACACATTTCTTATTTGTCACTCCCGCTGCAACTATGTGCTATTTTAGTATTCCCTTCACCTGGATTAATTAGGCAAAACTTGGTACAAGAGTGAATGTGTTTAAGATCACAATGGAAGTTTCTGTGATGAAACTGACTGGCAGTCAGTTGACTGATGCACCGCATCATCCAGTTCCCCTCTTTACTCCCCACCCTTCTATTGTGAGGAGTTTGTTGATTTAAGTCTGTACACACAGGACAAACTGTGTTATTTTCAACTGATTAAAATCAAGGCAAAAATCAGATTTTCCAAAAACACCATATAGTATAGTAGTGTTTAATAAAAACCAGTTTACAACAAATACTAGCAAAAATAAAGTTACATACAAATTGCGTAATTTACAAAATTACAAGCAACACTTGATTAATTTGCTGACAAATATGCAGGCTAAATACGGACGAAACCACTTCACATCATTAGTTTCTCCGACTGCTTGGTGGGCAAATTATGTTCCAACAAAAATCAATGCAGTTTTTATGCTTATGCCTTCACTGAAACTGATCTTTAAAAGAAATAGTGCAGTAGATCCTCTATAGGCAGATATCCAAAACAAGTCCTAGAGAATGAATGTTTTATGTATATTTTGTATTTGTAAAGCCAATTTGATATATGGGGAAAGAGCCGAGGGGAGTGGGACTAACAGGATTGTTCTTCGAAAGAGCAGGCGCAGACTCGATGGGCCAAATGGCCTCCCTCTGTGCTCTACTATTCTATGATTCTATGAAGAGTGTATATTATGTATTGTTTTGCAACAGTAAGAGCTTTGTGTAACTTGGAGCATCCTGGAATCTCTGAACCATTCCACTATGGAAAGCAGTTTTGGATGGGGCATCAAAGAATTCCCTTGGTTTCATTTAATTTTAAGCAGTACGTTCTCAATTAGAAACCGTAATTAGAGTTGAAAATGAGCTATCTTTTTAAAAAGCTGACCTACCTTTAGGATCCCATTTTTTCAAAATAGAATTATATTTGAGACTCCAATGCATTGAAAGCCACATCCAATGCAGCATTTCTCATTAAACAACTTCACTTCTGTAATCAATAGCAACACGGAGAAGTGCTAGGGGTTCTAAATGTACGTCAAGTTAGCACACTCGTACTTTCATTAATAAGGAGTACTGATTTCAAGTGTTGCAGCTTTAGAGGCATCACAATTGATCTCAGTAGCGCTGGACTGGGGGAAATTAAGAAAAGCAGCGAGACTGCTCTCTCCCAATTGCTGTCCAATGATCCCTACTCACAAACCGCCATTTAGTGGGGACAGGATCAGGCTCAGCTGTGATGATTCAGGCTTACAGGTGAAGAGTGGCCAATGTATAAAGTACTAGAGGACTACCAGAACCTGTGGAACTATATCCTTGCAATACAGCACTACCCTTTAGGAAAGGAAGGAGGAAAATCAGAAATCAAATGTATAAACATACACACACAATTTTGGGGAAAGGGAAGGACCCCTACAAGTGACCAGCTGGATAATGGAAGGAGAGAGGGGGAGATACGTAGATATATTCTGGTATTTGTAACTCAATCACATTTGGGATCAAGGAATACAATGTAAAAATATTCTTTAGGAGATGAATTGAGGAAGGTAGAGAAGAGTTGCACATGTAGCTGATAAAATGAACGGCCTGTTCCCAGTCCCTGCCTTCTTGCATTATCCCACACCCAGAAGATCCCAAATTTTAAAATATTTATTTGTCTGGCTTTTTTCCCCCCGCTGGAGCAGAGAAGATTGAAGGGGTGACCCAATATGGTCTTCAAGATTATGAAGAGTTAGGATAGGGTAGTGATAAGACTGTTGCCAATGTACTGCGAGATGGTAATGAGAGTACACACATTTACAACAGTCACACAAAGTAATAAAGACAACATTACAAAAAAAGGTCACTCCACGGAGTAGTTAGAATGTGGAATTATATGCCACAAACTGTTGTTGATGCAGTGTCCTTATGTTCTTTTAAAAAGGGAATTAGACAATTGCTTAAAAAAAGATTAAATCATGTAGGGAACAAGCAAGAGGGTAGGATTAGACTTGATGGACCAAATACAGGAAACTTTCTGGTATCCGGCACCGAGCTGGTGCCGTTAGATCAAAACTGCCGTAGAAACCAGCACTAATGTTAAAACATACGGAGCTCAGAGCTCCGTGTGAAGCAACAAACCCTGTTGCTTAGCAACAGCTTCAAAACAGTCGGCGCAGCTTGCAAGCGTCTAGCTGAAGCTGTTGCTTAGCTACAGAGACGCTTGCAGAGCCAGGACTGGAGAAAAGAAGCAACGAAAAGAAAAAAAAATTATCTGAACCGACTCCTGAATTTTGCCGGTAGATAGAGCTTTCCGGACATTTAACCTCCGGATAAACAAAAGTTTCCTGTAGTTGGTTTCTGTGCTGTCACCATCTATGAGCAGAAAGAGTTTCTGTAGCAAACTGAAATTTTCTCCATTGATTTCTTGACAAGTATTCACTAGTGTTGCCTCTGCACATGATTGCTGGGAACTATACCATTGTGCAAACTGACTTTTATACTGAAATTCCAAGACTGTAGCAAATTACTTGAAGACTTCAGTACTGTGCATCATGAATGCATTTGTCATTTTAGTTTAGACACTGTATATTTTGAGACGAATAGCAGAGATGCATTTAAGGGGAAGCTAGATAAACACACAAGAGAAAGCGGAATAGAAGATTATGCCGATAGGGCTGGTTTGGAGGGTTGGGAGAAGGCTCATGTGGAGCATAAACACCAGCATGGACCGACTGGCCTGTTTCTGTGCTGTACATTCTATGAAAGATAATTTTAAAAAATCTTTTGTTCGTTATGCCAGAACTAATGTTGAAGCAGGAGCATATTAACAAAATTGGCTCATCAGATTTTCCTTCAGTAAAGGAGTTAAGTGAAAAATCCACTTATTTCAGGGATTAGTAAGGGACTAGTTTTAAGAAACCATTGACCTAGGAACTTTGTTCTGTTACATAAGGGAAGGAAATAGAATTTACATGAACAAACAAAAACATTGAAGCCAGGATAACTATAAAATCGAAGAAAGACGGCAACTTTTATGGAGATATTGCATTTAAAGCCAAACCGACAAACCTAAAAAAGTGTTTGTGGTCATTTTGGCCATCGTATAACATTTAAATCAATGTTACTTATAATAAACAAGCAAGCCCAAAGCTCTGGTCTCAATTTTTTGTATTCTCACCAGCGACCTAGGTTTGCCTCTAGACTACAAACCGCCAATCTCAGCTGGGTCCATTAGCATTATGACCAACAGGGACAAATTATTGCACCAAAGCAAAGAGACAAACCTCCCTGTCGTACTGTGGCACTTGCTAGTAGCTAAAGAACGATCATCAATTGTGCCAACTGCAACAGGCCAGTTTGCCCAGCCCTTCATGTAATCCTGTTCCCTGCCACCTTTTAACCTTGGTTAGTGGGGATAAGTTTTGTTTGGTTACATTCTAAAAGCGTCTTCCTTCTTTTGTGACTTCAGATTTTTTGAATTAATCCTTAAAAATACAATTCACTATTTCCGACCTACAGTATGTACATTTACTGACAAGAGAGTTTAAAAAAAATTACTAAAAACTTAATTATTTTATATACAAAATATTGATAACATGTAAAATTTTTAGTACAAGGTTGTAGCAATGAGAAAATTCAGAAGCCACCATTTACCACAAAAAAAGTTTCAAACCATGGTCACTCTTGCAAGCCAAAGAGTTTGTTGTAACAATAAGGAATGTCTCAATGTAGGTCAATCTGAGAAACAGTTTATACAGTAAATCTTTTCCATTGGCTTTCATCATGAACTAGCCCCCAAGTTCTCCTAAAATGTAAAATGCTATTGTTATTATAAAGAGGAAGTTATAATCTGGCAGAGTTAAAAAGTTTATCAATTTTTTAAAAAAAATTCTAAATTGACCTTTAAACCATTATATTTTTCAGACTGCAGTAAGAAATCCATTAAATTTGTCCCATTGTGCCACTTTCCTGGAAAAAGATGAAAATTACTTGAAACAAACTTCAGTCAATTGGGGAAGCCAAGACTTGTGACTGGGGGGAGGGGGAAATAGTACTTTTTGTTGGAATTTTATTTTAAAAAACATGTGTCAATTTTGTTACCAACATGAACACCCTCATGTTGGATCTCCCTTCCTGCTAGCAATACAGGTTTCCCAACCTGTAGCTTGGTTTCCCAATGGTTGGGCAGCTCCAGTGGCTCAGCTTTTCATTTCAACCAAACTTTTCGTCACCTCTCCCAAACCTTCATTTCTTGGCTCAGTGGCCATTTTCTACACGCCTATCTGGGGAAACCCCTTGAGCAGTGTTTTCATTTACATTGAAAGACCCAAGATAAATGCAAGTTGTTGCCAAAAGTGCAGTGATCCATAAAAGGGAGACTGATTGACTCAAGAGCCTCCAAGACAATTGGGGAGCGGGAAGGGAAAAAAAAATCTTACGCTAATATTTTATTCTATTTGATGAAAAAAAGTTAAAAGGGCAGAGATACGGGGATCAAGAGTCAGAAAAGGTAAAATGGGCCAAATGTCTTCATTCTGTGCAATAATATTGTATGATTACATCAAACAAAAAGTACTCCAGAAACTTGTTGCTTCCCTTTAAAGGATTCTTCCTTAAGATTTTTTTCAGTAGAAGAGGACAAAGGAATGAACAGAGTTTAAAATAGGTATTGTACAAAACTGCTGAAAATGCTTTGGTTATACATTTTGACTAGCATTACTTTAAAAACAGTTGGACAATGTTACATTCAGGATGTTAAATCTTAAGAACTGAAAACACCCGTACTTCACAATACTACTCAATTCCAGTAGTTCAATGCTAAGATATTCTACTCAATGGGAAAATAACCATGTGCAGATTAGATATTCACACGTAGCCAATGTTCATTTTCACATTCCCATCTGTATATCAGCGTAGTTATAGAAATTGTCCACATCCTGGGATGCTGAAGACTTGCTCTCAGATACAAAGACCTGTTTAGCAAACAGAAGTAAAGAAAACACTTTGTAAGCTTCCAAGCCTCAAATAAGATGCTATTTAAAAATATGTCAGTACAGTAGGATGCGGCAACAAATTGAAGGTCAGCTACCTTCAACACCAGAATAAATGGTGTCGGCTGTAGCTCAGTTGGTAGCACCCTCGCCTCGGAGTCAGAAGATTGTGGGTTCAAGCTCCACTCCAGAGACGCGAGCAAAAAAATCTAGGCCGACACTCTCGTGCAGTACTGAGAGAGAGTGCTGCACTGTTGGAAGTGCTGTTTTTTGGATGAGACGTTAAATTGCTCTCAGGTGGACGTAAAAGATCCTATGGCACGATTTCGAAGAGGAGCCGGGGCGTTATCCCCGGTGTCCTAGCCAATATTTAACCCTCAATCCACAGCACTAAAAGATTATCTGGTCATCATCACATTGCAGTTTGTGGAAGCTTGCTGTGCTCAAATTGGCTGCCGTGTTTTCTACATTACAACAGTAACTACACTTCAAAGTACTTCATTGGCTGTAAAGTGCTTTGGGACGTCCAGTGGTCGTGAAAGGCGCTATATAAATGCAAGTCTATTTTCTTTTTAAAACAGCATACCATTCTACAACAATTTTTAAAAAAATTTAAATCAGGAAAGGCTTTTCCTTCTCTATCCAATGTGTTCATGCTGTTCTGTGGCAGATGTTAGCCATTTCTCATATACAAGGAAGCAGTTGCAGGGACGACTGCGGCCTACACTGATCAGTCACCAAGTACCCTGAAGTCAACAGTTAACCTTGCTATCTTCTGCCAGCAGGAAGTCAGGTTCACCAGGTCCTCATGTCAGGGGCTTTGGCAAAGAGGTGGGCACGCCTCAACGCTCATCGTGAGAACCTGGATTAAACAGTTGATGAGTAAGCTTGGTACACAACATTGGAATTGAATGCATCGAACATCAAGGTTGCTGGCACAATGCAAGCTGCCGTGTTCATCTTTCCACTACGCGGAAGGCAGACATCAGCTATATACTGTTGAGCAAACTCAAGATTTGTGGCAAAAGCTGCTGGATGGCATTATCTGGAGGTCAAGAAAGACATCACAAGCTCCTGTAGCCAGCGTTCGCGTTGTAGACAGGCAGGCAGTTGTTGAAGCTCTGGGAAAAATCAGTACTAAACAAATACTTTGCATCTGTCTTCACTGAGGAAGAGGATGCTGCCATAGACAGTGAAGGAGGAGGTAGTTGAGACACTTGATAGGATAAAAATTGATAGAGGTATTAGAAAGGCTGGCTGTACTTAAAGTAGATAAATCACCAGGAGCGGATGGGATGCATCCTAGGATGCTGAGGGAATTGAGGGCAGAAATCGCAGAGGTACTGGCCATAATATTCCAATCCTCCTTAAATAAGGGGGTGGTGCCAGAGGACTGGAGAATTGCAAATGTTATACCATTGTTCAAAAAAAGGTATAAAGATAAACCCAGCAACTACAGGCCAGTCAGTTTAACCGTGGTAGTGGGGAAGCTTTTAGAAACAGTAATCAGGGACAAAATTAACAGTCACTAGGATAGGTGTGGATTAATTAAGGAAAGCCAGTACAGATCTGTTAAAGGCAAATTGTATTTAACCAACTTGATTGAGTTTTTTGATGAGGTAACAGAGAGGGTTAATGAGGGCAATGTGGTTGATGTAGTGGATTGGCGGTTAGGATCAGATCAGCCATGATCTTATTGAATGGCGGAGCAGGCTCGAGGGGCCAATTGGCCTACTCCTGCTCCTATTTCTTATGTTCTTATGTAGTGTACATGGATTTCCAAAAGGCGTTTGACAAAGTGCCACTTAATGGGCTTGCCAGCAAAGTTGAAGGCCATGGAATAAAAGGGACAGTGGCTGCATGGATACAAAATTGGCTAAGTGATAGGAAACAGAGAGTAGTGGTGAACGGTTGTTTTTCTGGACTGGTGGAAGGTATACAGTGGTGCTCCCCCAGGGGTCAGTTCTAGGACCACTGCTTTTCTTAATATATATTAATGACTTGGACATGGGTGTACAGGGCACAATTTCAAAATTTGCAGATGACACAAAACTTGGAAGTATAGTGAACAGTGAGCAGGAGAGTGATAGACTTCAAGACAGACAGACAGGCTGGTGAAATGGGCGGACACATGGCAGATGAAATTTAACGCAGAAAAGTGCGAAGTGATACATTTTGGTAGAAAGGATGAGGAGAGGACATATAAACTAAATGGTAGAATCCTGAAGGGGGTGCACGAACAGAGAGACCTGGGGGTATGTGTGCACAAATCGTTGAAGGTGGCAGGGCAGGTTGAGAAAGCAGTTAAAAAGGCTTACGGGGTCCTGGGCTTCATAAATAGAGGTATAGAGTACAAAAGTGTGGAAATTATGATGAACCTTTATAAAACACTGGTTCGGCCCCAACTGGAGTATTCTGTCCAATTCTGGGCACCGCACTTTAGGAAGGATGTGAAGGCCTTAGAGAGGGTGCAGAAAAGATTTACAAGAATGGTTCCAGGGATGAGGGACTTCAGTTATGTGGATAGACTGGAGAAGCTGGGGCTGTTCTCCTTGGAGCAGAGAAGATTTGATAGACATGTTCAAAATCATGAGGGGTCTGGACAGAGTAAATAGAGAGAAACTGTTCCCATTGGCAGAAGGGTCGAGAACCAGAGGACACAGATTTAAGGTGCTTGGCAAAAGAACCAAAGGCGACACAAGAAAAGACTTTTTTACGCAGCGAGTGGTTATGATCTGGAATGCACTGCCTGAAAGGGTGGTGGAGGCAGATTCAATCATGGCTTTCAAAAGGGAGTTGCATAAGTACCTGAAGGTAAAAAAATTGCAGGGCTACGGGGAAAAGGCAGGGGAGTGGGACTAGCTGAGAGCCGGCACGGGCTCGACGGGCCGAACGGCTTTCTTCCGTGCTGTAACCATTCTATGATTCTATTCTATGATTCAAACAGGAGTAAGCCATTTAGCCCCTCGAGCCTGTTCCACCATTCAATGAGATAATGGCTGATCTGCGACCCAACTCCATAGACCTACCTTTGCCCCATATCCCTTAATAACTTTGGCTGACAAAAATCTATCAATCTCATATTTAAAATTACCAATTGATCGAGCATCAATTGCCAGTTGTGGAAGAGAGTGCCAAACTTCTACCACCCCTTGTGTGTAGAAGTGTTTAGTAACTTTACACCTGAAAGATCTGGCTCTAATATTTAGGCTATGTCCCCGAGTCCTAGACTCCCCAACTTAACAGAAATAATTTCGCTACACCTCCAACTCTGGTGGAAGCGCTGTTCTATGAGGTACGGTGTGTGCGCCCACTGTGGCCTGGATGATTGTAAAATGTTGAGCGTGCATTAGCACAGTGAGTTGATCTGTTCAACATGCTTCCCATGAAGTTCTCTTTGTACCTGCCATCCATTTAGAGAGGGAGCTGAAACCCACACTTCTGGTTGTCTGATGAGCAGATAGTAATTTAAACATGCAAAGTAAAAATGAGGAAGCTGGGAATAAAAAAGGAAAAATCATGCAGAACTTTCTCCTGGTAACAGACTGAACTCATTGCACAACTCTATCAAAACATCCAACAGTCCTGATAGCAGGACAGGACATTGCAATGAATATTAATAGGCTCAAGAGCCAAATAGATGGATTTTGAGAGAGAACCTGGATTAAGAATAAGGTGGCAGATAGGCGTGTTCAATCAAAAAGATGTCTTTTGTTCCTCAGAATGCTATGTTCTTTTCAACAGCGCACATTATGATTCAAGTGGTCAGAGCCAGATTAAAACAATGCTACATATGGTCAGCCATTTGATATTCATTCATTGCAAATTCAGCTGTTCAGTTGAAAGCATCACCTTAAATCCAAAGACTCATGCTTTTAGTAACACTTTATTCAACTTATATATGATATTTTTAAGTTTTCAGAAACATGGACATGTTTTGAGCAAAAGGAATCCACTCAGCTCAACATTTGAGCAGATGCAAGTTACTTATTACATGACAAAATCTTTTTGTGGAGAGATTAGTCACGATCTTTAACATTGCAAATAAGTCCCTGAATAGTATACTCAACAGTGAAAATGCATCTTCAATATGCTCTTTGTTCCTAAAATCGCCTTTACCTTGGTAGCAGTGAACACAGAACTGACTATATTCTGGCATGCCTCCACTGCACCCTCTCCATTAAATGCCAATGCAACAACAGGGCCTGCAAAAAGATAAAATGGCAGAGGTTCAATACTGTAGCTGCAAACAGTTCAAATATAAAATTCACAGATGTACTCAGTCATTTCATTGCCAACAGTGGTACATCTCTCTCTATTCATTTTCAGATTACTCCATTATATAAAGCATAGAATTTGAGACAGGAATGAGACCATGCACCCCATCACCAGCTCTCAGCCATCCATTTAATCCCATTAGCCCAGCCTTTCCCCATAATCTTTTAAGTTTTATTTTAAATACAGTACGACCAAAAACAGTCTCCCGTTTCCTGTGTTGTGGAGACAATTGAGAAGAGGACCTAAAGGAGAAGACACTAATTTTAAGAGTCGGATCTGCAGTTGAATGTTTCACAAGATGGCAGAAAAATTCAGTACTGAAGATGAAAACAGAAATAAATGTATTGCAAGAAGAGTAGGCACTATTCAAAGAGTAGGGGCGTTCTCCCAGTGTCCTGGCCGACAGTTAGCCCTCAATCAACACCTTGGGGGGGGGGGGACAAATATTAACTACACTTCAGTGGTTTGGGATGTCCTGAGGAAGTGAAAGGTGCTATAGAAATCCATGGCTTGCTTTAAAATTATTTTTGAAGATTGCAGTACATGCTTGGCAATTAGCCTTTTCCGGTTTATATAGTTAAGTACTGTAGCAGATAGCAATCATACTCTTCTTGTATGACACTAAAAAACCATGAACCTTTGAACAGGTAGCAGTTTTCTTCCACTGTGCAATGGTTCTGGTCGCTTGGATACTGAAGCAAGTCAACTATGGTTTTGTTATCTGGTTTGTTAGCAGTCATCTTCTAACTTGACGCAAACACCTTGCAAATTACTGTACTGTTACACTAGCCTTCCAACTTGGATTACTGAGTTAACTGTTGTAACACGCAGTTCCACTTAGTGCTATAAATTAACAACTTTTGGACCAGTTGAATCAGACTTAAACACTTCAAATATTCTTCCATCTACAAGACTCAACTCTGCAATCTGCCTTTCTATTACTGTACTTATCTTGGCGAGACTACTACATTGCTTCGGGCAATCTGATCCATCAATCGCTTCTCACTAATGTTTCCACTAAAACTATAAAAACACTGTTCTAATAGCCATCACTGGAACATTGTCCATTTGAAAATGAACACTTAGCACGTTATGGTCAATAATAGCCATCTTCGAAGTACTGAATTTAATGACCTATCAGTAAAAGTGGCAGCAAGATAACATAAGACTTTAATCCTGAAGGTACCTTGTGACACATCGATAGTTACAGAAGAGATCTCCACACCTGGCACTCTAGCAGACCGTGGGACAGAATTGGGGAGGTGGGGGGGGCGGAGGTGGGTGGTGCTGCAGAGTAATATGATTGCATGGATTCTGAAAATGCATGCTGATTCATTTTGATTAAAATTATTCCTCCCACCCCAAATATATAACTTTACCTTGCTGAAGCAGTGGAATAAAGTCTGCTGCTTTCTCTTTGAATACTCTGTTGGCATCATCCGGTCGCATCGCAATTTCTTTTGTTTGCACAAGAGCAAAATCCTTTGTGGCCATCTTTTAAAGAGAAAAACCAAGGTGAAGTTAGTCTTACCGCCAGGAAGCATTCAATACCAAACTAGAGATGGGACAAGTTTGATCTGAACCTACCAGAAAATGAAAGGCTGGAAGGACAGAAGAAGCCTGAGGCAATATTCTGACTAAGGCACATATCACGACTTGTAACTAGAAAGAGAAGTTTCTTTAAGGAGCCAGACGCTTGTACAATGTAAAAACATTGATTCGACTAGCAATGTACGCAGCGAGTTGTTAAGATCTGGAAAGCACTGCCTGAAAAGGTGGAGGAAGCACATTCAATAGTAATTTCCAAAAGGAAACCGGATATATACTTCAAATGGAGAAATCTGCAGGGCTATGGGAAAGAGCAGGGGAGTGGGACTAACTGGAGAGCTCTTTCAAAGAGCCGGCACACACACGATGGGCCGAACGGTGGTCTTCTGTGGTGCAAAATTCTATGAACTCTACAATTTTGATAATAAAGTTAAAAAACCTACAACACATTCCAACCTACTTGCTATCGCTCATATTTTTCCAGGCAGATTGGATACTGAATCCAAGCACCCTACATGATTGGAAGATAAGGTTTTGGCGGGGGGGGGGGGGGGGGGGGGGGGAGGGGAAAGAGATATGGGCTCAGTTGGTTTAAATTTAAAACTGGCCTACGTTAACTAAAGAATAAGGGCACTTAATATAAATAGTGGGTACGGTAGCATAGTGGTCATGTTACTGGACTAGTAATCCAGAGGCCTGGACTAATAATCCAGGGTCGTGATTCAAATCACACCACGCCAGTTGGGGAATTTAAATTCAGTTAATCTGGAATAAAAAAGCTAATATCAGTAATGGTTGTTACAAAAAACTGGTTCACTAATGTGCTTTAGGAAAGGAAAACTGCCGTTCTTACCCAGTCTGGCCTATATGTAACTCCAGACCCACAGCAATGTGGTTGACTCTTAACTCTGCGGTTCAAGGCGGCGGCTCACCACCACCTTCTCAAGGGGAATTAGGGATGGGCAATAAATGCCGGCCTTGCCAACGCCGTCCACATCCCGTGAATGAATACATTTAAAAAAGTAAATGCACAACCTTTTTTTTTTGGAAAAAACGGAAGAGTGAATGTTGATGACATTAGGAGGAAGCCTGCTTGGAGGGGTTACTGAACTTGACCACGAGGCTCCTGATTTATGAGTGGATTCAGTGCGTGCATGCATTGGAGTCAGGCCCCAAAACTCCCTCCAGATTAATTGCCCCAGTCATCAGCATTAACTATTCATTTTAAAATATCCCACAAAATTTCAGCATCGCTGGAGGCAATAACCCTCAAAATAATTTGTAGGCGAATGCAAAAGCAAAAATCAAATTTCCTTTTAGGAAGCTGGATATATAACCGCTTGCTTGCGGGTTGAATTTCCCACCAGGGCATAAGATTAAATATCTACAATTTCTTCCAGTTAAATATTGGGAAGTCATAATTGAGAATTTAGTGATGATGAAAGATTGGATAGGCTGGGTTTGTTTTCTTTGGAGTAGAAGAGATTGAGGTGTATAAAATTATGAGGGGCCTAGATAGAGTGGATAGGAAGGACCCATTTCCCTTAGCAGAGGTCAATAACAAGGGGACATGAATTTAAAGTAATGAGTAGAAGGATTAGGAGGGAGTCGAGGAGAACTTTTTTCACCCAGTGGGTGGTGGGGGTCTGGAACTCACTGCCTGAAAGGGTGGTAGAGGCAGAAACCCTCATCGCATTTAAGAAGTACTTGGATATGCACTTGAAGTGCCGTAACCTACAGGGCTACGGACCAAGAGCTGGAAAATAGGATTAGGCTGGATAGCTCTTTCAGCCGGCACAGGCCCGATGGGCTGAATGGCCACCTTTTGTGTCATAAATTTCTATGATTCTTTGATTCTATGAGTCTATGATTGTCTTCAGCCACAAACTCTGTACCCTCCCACCAATTCTAACCCCCTCCCTGGCCACTGTCTCACGTTGAACCACCATTCACAACCTCAGTGTCCTATTTGACCCCGGGCTGAGCGTCTGGCCCCAAATCCTACCCATCCTAAAGACAGTCCCTGTCTCAGGCCTTGCCTCAGCCCATCTGCTGCCAAAATCCTCATCAGGCCTTTGTCACCTCCAGACTCAACTATTGCAAAGCTCTGCTGGCTGGCCTCCCATTCTCTACCCCCTACCCTCCCTAAACTTTAGCTCATTCAAAATTCTGTTGCCCATATCGGAGATCAGTAACTGATATCACTGATGCCAAGACTGAAAATCACAGGGCATGTTTATAGCTAGCATAATAAGTGTTCTTTTGAAAAATGAACTGAATCATCATCAAACAATTTAATTGCTTCCTCAAAGAATTTCAGTATCTGTCTTTTCTTAATCCATGTTGAATTCCTTGCAGTCGCTGTGCTCCATAGTTCGATGTTGATAACATTCCACAATTATGAAGCATATTCTCTGCCAACAGGTCCAAATATCAGGATAGTCGTACTCCAATTCTGGATTTAAGCTCAGTGATGGTCACAATTTATACACATTTGAGTTAGTGACTGGATCTGAATTTGCCATGAAAATGTATTGCCATGGAAGTATTTCAACGCAAATTTTCAGAAAATACAAGACACTCGGATCATCGATGGGAGTGACGAACATCGGTATACCAGAGAATATCAGAACTTATAACAACCGATGACACCCAGCTTTATCTCCATTATCCTCAATTCCATGATCATCTGTTTTGTCAGACTACTTCACATTGCAATTGAGCCAAAGTTTTCCGATTGAGCATTGGGAAAACTAAACCAAGGAGTGTAGAGACTGCAAGGAATTCAACATGGATTAAGAAAAGACAGATACTGAAATTCTTTGAGGAAGCAATTAAATTGTTGGAGGTAATTCAGTTCATTAAAAAAAATTATGCTAGCTATAAACATGGCATGTCCTGAGATTCAGTCTTAACCTCAATGATCATCGTATTCAGCTCCTGCCAAAAGCTCAATAGCTTGGCACCAACTCAATTCAGCTGCCTCGCACCTAATCTTTGAAAATCTCCATTTAAATTCCTCCGCCCTGCATTGCGACCTCTGGTTAGTTAATTTTGGTGATTGATGACTCATGCCATCACCAGTAAAAAAAGGAAGCAAGTGCCTCCTTTTAAAGGGGCACAAACATTGGCCTGTATTTTCCGATCCCTACGAGTGTGTACGCACTGTGTACACACCCGTAGGGGCCTCGCAAGTGCCGGTTTCAGGCATGCAAAGCGAATGCGCTGAAAACAGGCACTTCCGATCTATCAAGAATTCTCTTGACAGATTCTCCGCCTGCCCAGGAGAAAAGCCTCTGTGGGTGGAGAGTTCCGCTTTCTGCGCAACCTCCGCCCGCTGAAAACCTTTAAAAATCTTACACCTGGTAAAAGCAGACCCAAGGCCTGCTTTTAACAGAATAAAAGTTTAAAAAAGTAAAACATTTTCCCCCCACTCATTTATAATTAAAAAAATACTTTTAAAAGGTAAATTTATTTTTAGCCCCGTAAAAAACTTTAATTATTTTTAAACATTTAACTTTTTGAAAAAAGTATGTAATTTTAACTAATTTTAAAAATGTGATTAAAAAATTTATTTAATGTTTTGCTGTGTTTTTTTTTGTGATCCCCATTCATAATTTTGACAGGTCTAAGCTGAGAGACCCGTCAAAAGTATGAAACACAAACATAGAAGATAGGAGCAGGAGTAGGCCATTCGGCCCCTCGAGCCTGCTCCGCCATTCAATACGATCATGGCTGATCATCCAAATTCAGTACCCGGTCCCTGCTTTCTCCCCATACCCCTTGATCCCTTTAGCCTGAAGAAATATATCCAACTCCTTCTTGAATATATTTAATAATTGGCCTCCACTGCCTTCTGTGGTAGAGAATTCCACAGGTTCACCACTCTCTGGGTGAAGAAATTCCTCCTCATCTCTGTCCTAAATGGCCTACCCCTTATCCTTAGACTGTGACCCCTGGTTCTGGACTCCCCGACCATCGGGAACATCCTTCCTGCATCTAGTCTGTCCAGTCCTGTCAGAATTTTATAAGTTTCAATGAGATCCCCTCTCATTCTTCTAAACTCCAGCGAGTACAAGCCCAATCGACCCAATCTCTCCTCATACGTCATTCCTGCCATCCCAGGTATCAGCCTGGTGAATCTTCGCTGAACTCCTTCCATGGCAAGAACATCCTTCCTCAGATAAGGCGACCAAAACTGCACACAATACTCCAGATGTGGTCTCACCAAGGCCCTGTACAACTGCAGCAAGACATCCTTGTTCCTGTACTCAAACCCTCTTGCTACGAAGGCCAACATGCCATTTGCCTTCTTAACCGCCTGCTGCACCTGCATGCTTACCTTCAGCGACTGGTGCACAAGGACACCCAGGTCTCGCTCTATTTCCCCTTCTCCCAATCTATTGCCATTCAGATAATAATCAGCCTTCCTGTTTTTGCCACCAAAGTGGAGAACCTCACATTTATCCACGTTATATTGCATCTGCCATGCTTTTGCCCAATCACCCAACCTGTCCAAATCATCCTGGAGTTTCTCGGCATCCTCCTCACAGCACACATGCCCACCCAGCTTTGTGTCGTCTGCAAATTTGGAGACATTACATCTAGTTCCCTTGTCCAGATCATTTATATATATTGTGAATAGCTGGGGTCCAAGGACCGATCCCTGCGGTACCCCACTAGTCACTGCCTGCCACTCGGAAAAAGACCCGTTTATTCCAACTCTTTGCTTTCTGTCTGCCAACCAGTTCTCTATCCAAGTCAATACCTTGCCCCCAATCCCATGTGCCTTAAAATTACACGCTAATCTCTTATGCGGGACCTTATCGAAAGCCTTCTGGAAGTCCAAATACACCACATCCACTGGTTCTCCCTTATCTATTTTACCAGTTACATCCTCAAAAAATTCCAGTAGATTAGTCAAGCACGATTTACCTTTTGTAAATCCATGTTGACTTTGTCCGATCCAGTCACTGTTTTCCAAGTACTCTGCTATTACATCTTGTATAATGGACTCTAGCATTTTCCCCACTACCGATGTCAGGCTTACCAGTCTGCAATTCCCCGTTTTCTCTCTACCACCTTTTTTTAAATAGTGGGGTAACATTAGCTACCCTCCAATCCATGGGAACTGTTCCAGATTCCATCGAATGTTGGATGATGATCAGCAATGTATCTACTATTTCTAGGGCCACTTCCTTAAGTACCCTAGGATGTAGATTATCAGGCCCTGGGGATTTATCGGCCTTCAATCCCATCAATTTCCCGAACACCATTTCCCTACAAATACTGATTTCTTTCAGTTCCACCCTTTCATCAGACCCTATGTTCCCCGACATCTCTGGGAGGTAATTTGTGTCCTCCTTTGTGAAGACAGAACCAAAGTATGTATTTAATTGGTCTGCCATTTCTTTGTTCCCCATTATAAATTCCCCTGATTCTGACTGCAAGGGACCTACGCTTGACTTCACCAATCTTTTTCTCTTCACACATATCTATAAAAGCTTTGAGTCAGTTTTTATGTTCCCGGCAAGCTTACTCTCATATTCTATTTTCCCTTTCTTAATTAATCCCTTTGTCCTCCTTTGAATCCTGAACTGCTCCCAATCCTCAGGATTATTGCTTTTTCTGGCCAATTTGTATGTCCTCTCCTTGGATCTTATGCTATTCCTAATTTCCCTTGTTAGGCACAGTTGAGTCACCTTTTTTGTTTTATTTTTATGCCAAACGGGGATGAGCAAATTCTGTAGTTCATCCATGCGATCTTTGAATGTTTGCCATTGCCTATCCACCATCAACCCTTTGAGTAAAATTCCCCAATCAATCCTACCCAACTCGTGCCTCATACCATTGTAGTTTCCTTTATTTAAATTCAGGACCCTAGTCTCTGAGTCAACTACTTCACTCTCCAACTTAATGAAGAATTCGCTCATATTATGATCGCTCCTCCCCAAGGGGCCTCGTACAACAAGATTGCTAATTAATCCTTTCTCGTTACATAATACCCAGTCTAAGATGGCCTGATCTCTGGTTGGTTCCTCGACATATTGGTCCAGGAAACCATCCCGTAAACACTCTAGGAATTCCTCCTCCACAGTATTGTCACTAATTTGGTTAGCCCAATCTATATGTAGATTAAAGTCACCCATGATGACTGCTGTGCCCTTATTGCATGCTTCTCTAATTTCCCTTTTAATGCCATCCCCAACCTCCGCATTACTGTTTGGAGGTCTATATACCCTTCTTTGATTGGTTCCCCATGGCCCACGTGATCCCAGGGACACTTGCGAACTGCCTGTGCCCCTGGGATACCTGGGCCTCTGCGCATTTTGTAGAGCAGATGCCCAGGAGCAGAAATGGCCGGACCTCGGGAGCCCTCAGGTAAGGGTGTTGATTTTTTCCAGATTGTTGGCCTCCGCACGCAGGAAGCCTCCGATTGGAAAATACGGGCCAATAAAACGCTAACTTAAACTAAAACGTTTATAGTAAAGTTAAATCAAATTAAAATTTTGTTTGGGGTCGGGGGGGGGGGGGGTGGAAGAGAGAGAGAAATGAAGCACTCTGTCCCTCCGGTGCCCACCGGTCGCAGAAGGCCTCAAGCTTGCTGGCGGACACCGCGTGCTCCATCTCCAGGGACACCCGGATGCGAACATAGCCGCGGAAGAGAGACAAGCAGTTGGGCCGAACAACCCCCTTAAATGTGCGGTGCCTGGACCCGTTAATGGCACCCTGCATTGTGAACTACTACTCACTATTACAACTACAACAACAACTTGTATTTATATAGCATCTTTAACGTAGTAAAACGTCCCAAGGTGCAGCACAGGAGTATTTTAAAGACAAAAAATTTGACACCGAGCCACATAAGGAGAAATTAGGGCAGGTGACCAAAATCTTGGTCAAAGAGGTAGGTTTTAAGGAATGTCTTAAAGGAGGAAAGAGAGGTAGCGAGGTGGAGAGGTTTACGCAGGGAATTCCAGAGCTCAGGGCCCAGGCAACAGAAGGCACGGCCACCAAAGGTTGAGTGATTATAAACATGGATGCTCAAGAGGGCAGAATTAGAGGAGCGCAGATATCTCCGGGGGTGGTTGTGGAGCTGAAGGAGATTACAGAGATATAGGGAGGGGCAAAGGCCATGGAGGGATTTGAAAATAGGGATGAGAATTTTGAAATCAAGGTGTTGCTTAACCGGGAGCCAATGTAGGTCAGCAAGCACAGGGGCGATGGGTGAACGGGACTTGGAGAAAGTTAGGACACGGGCAGCCGAGTTTTGGATCACCTCATAGGGTAAAATGTGAGAGGCCAGCCAGGAGTGCGTTGGAATAGTCAAGTCTAGAGGTAACAAAGACATGGATGAGGATTTCAGTAGCGGATGAGCTGAGACAAGGGCGGGGATGGGCGATGTTACGGAGGTGGAAATAGGCAGCCTTAGTTATGCTGCGGATGAAGGTTGGAAGCTCATTTCAGGGTCAAATATGACACCAAGGTTGTGAACAGTGTGGTCCAATTTTGACTAGGCTATCCATCATCTCTCCTAGCTCCTCTTCTACCATTCTCTCCTACATGAAGCCCCCTGGAACATTTTATATTGGAGACGCTATATAAATACAATTTATCCTTTGCCCTGTACAACAACGCTCAGAAAGCTTTAATAACAACAGAAAATGCTGGAAAAACTCAGCAGGCCAGGCAACATCCGTGGAGAGAAAATAGAGTTGACGTTTCGGGTCTTACCCTTTTTGCTATTGCTATCGTACTCGGAAAGCTTTGCTCATCTAAGTTTAAGTCATTCACATTCTCCCCATCCAAATCTAGGTTCACTTCCCATTGCTAGGTTGCGCATTTCAGGAAAAACAACAGCGTTCGTTGTTATTACCCCTTTGAAACTGACCACAGCTTCAGGGTGTAGCGCCTGCACAAACGCTACAAACGTTCCTGAAATTGCAATCAGTCACTGCTCCGACACCGGATGCGTTGTGGCCCCCGCCACCCTCCTAGTCGGAAATCAGTGAAACTGACGAAAACTTCGGCTTTTCTGCGGGAATATCGCTATTAAATGCTCCATTAAAAGTTAATCCTTGTTGGATTAGGTGTAATTGGAGTTTTAACAACATATTGACTGCTAAAAAGGTTATGGCCCCGAAAAACTAATTTTAATTTTTGTGGAGTGTCAAATTTATCCATTTTAATAAAAAAAAAATTAAAAAGTTTCTTAATGTTAAGGTTTGCCTTTTCCCCATGCAAGAGCCACAAATCTTTGTTTTGCTCTCTAGAACATTTTTTTTAAAAGTTAGAATCAAAGGAGCTTACTCACTTCCTGGTTCTCGGTCTGTGAGAACTCTGCATTTTGATTGGCTGCTTAGACGGCTTGTTGATGTCGCAGCAGCTCGCGTTAGGGATTCCCCATCAACTTACAAGGATTTCAACTGCACGTTGGAAAAAACGAATTTCGCCAGAGATCGCGAACGCCTTTGCTTCGCCGCTGACCACAAATTACGGGCCAATCACACTGAAAAATGTGCGTTAACTCCAATGATCATGTCTTTTACATACACGTGGAAACCACCACTTCAGAAATGAGATGATTTTGAGCTGACAAGAGGAGGAAGTACCAAAAGACCACCCTTTACCCAACTCCAGAATTTAATTTATGCTGCCAGCTTGTGGATGTCACAACACCTTTGCATAAAGCACATTGTTCTAGCCCCAACCCAAACATGTGGCATTTCAACAGCGCTAGATTAGTGAAATATGGAAAGGTTTTTTTAAAAAAAAACTCAAGGACTATATGTTGCTACTACATAACTTGATAAAAAGGTGTGTAAAAATCTGGTCACATCAATGATGTTTTGGGGATCGTGGAGGTGCCGATTCCAGCAGGAAGACAAGCTGCTCCTGGTCTTCACAAATACCACTCGAACTGCTTGCTGAAACATGCAGGAGCAGACTAAGCAACTGCCTCCCCACCCCCCCGGCCACCCCTCCACCCCCCTCAGGGAGAAAGTAGTTGGCCTTCACAGTGAGACTTTAAATTCAGAGCTTGTAAGGTCATGATATCCTGCTGCACCGTGCTGCAGTTTAAGTGAGTATATCTGACACAATAAATTGAACTAAACTCTCAATCGTCCAATTGAACATTTTAAAAGTACTTTGTTTCGGTTCTCATTTCTTGCCAATTTGCTTTGCTCCTGAAGGTTCTTTGCTGGGAGTTCCGGTGGCTGAGATCACCCCTCCAGTACCTGACACAAGTGATTGTTATTTACACACACACGTCGTTGAATTGCCACCAGGAGCAAGGAACCTAGCCCAGTTTACCCCACCCCAAACCTAGGGACACAAAATCAATTACAACGCCCACACCACTATGCTTTTTGTGGTTCATTTGGAAGCGCCATATCAGATTGTTCATACAGGTCCTCCAAATCCATTTAAGCGAAATACAATAAAATCAGGGAGTTCAACATTAATGGCCCCGAATTTGCGGCCAGCGACGAAGCAAAGGCGGTCACCGCTGGCCCCAAAGAAAGCTGCCCACAGAGATCACGCGATCTCTGTAGCGAGAAGTTTGGCTTTTTCGACGTGCAATTGAGAACAGTAGTGTAGTGGGGATTCCATAGCACACTCTGCTGGAATGTCAACAAGCTGTTAAAGCAGCCGATCACAATGCCGAATTCTCAAACGGAACCAGGAAGTGAACAAGTTGCTTTTATTCAGACTTTAAAAAAATGTTAGAGAGCAAAACAAAGATTGGGGCTGTCTCATGGGGAAAAGCTAAATCTGAAATAAATATGTACAACCTTTTAATACGGGAAACTCTTTTTTAACCGGCACCTAAATAACTGGAAATCTCTCAACCGGCAAAATTCAGGAGTAGGTTCAGGTAAGTTTCACTTCATATTAGTGGCCGTGTAACTGGGGTTCCTGCACCTGTTGCCATGCAACAGGGACGCCTGGATCTGTGACCGTGTATGGGGCTCTCGTACCTTAGTAAGTATACCTCTCTGTAATCCGGGCTTTTTGATCAACCAGCACCACGCCGGTCCCGGATAAAAAAAAAAGTTACAGGAAACTCTTTTTTTAAGTGTCTTAAAAATTGTAATTTTTATTAGAAGGAAGAAATTTGACACACCACAAAATTAAAATGAGTTTTTCATGGCCATAAAGTTTGTTTAGCAGTCAATACGCTGTTGAAACCCCAGTTACACCTAATCCAACAAGGCCCAACATTTAATGGGGTATTTAACAGCGATATTACCATGGAAAGCCCAAGTTGGCACCAATTTCACTGATTTCCCCGATTGTCGGCTGTGGGAGCCCCACAGCGCAGCCAGTGTCGGAGCCGTGAATAACTGACCGCAACTTCAGGATTTCCGCATTCGGGTGCGCTACATTCTGAAGTTGCCGTCAGTTTCAAACTGGTAATAACGCTGTTAGTTTGCCGTTATTACCCACTGCTAATTCCGGCCCAATGTCTTTTTGTGCAAGATGTACACCCTGATCGACGTTCAAAATGTTCCATTAATTAGGTTGCATTACTTCAGGCATCAATGCAAGACCCTTACTGAGTGCCTTACAACATTACTGACCACTATAAAATCTGGTGTACCTTCACAGGGCAGTAAGTTACATAGAACTTCACAGCACAGGAAACCATTTAGCCCATTGTGCCCGTGTTAGCCCTTTGCTTAATCAAGTCAATACTAATACCACTGCCTAGCTTTCTCTATCCCCCCCCATAATCCTATATTATCACTGAGAATTTTAAAAAATTCAAATGACTTCTTAAATTTCTTTTTGATATTCAAAGTTCACGTAGCCTTCACACTTCTGCAAATGAGGCAAGATGCAGGTCACTCTCAAACCACTGCCAATTCGGGCCATAGCTTGCGCCCTGGAAGCGCACAGAAACAGGACATTCCCTTCATGACAGCACTGGCCCTGGACTGCACTGCGCAGGATAGTAAACAAAAGATAACGACACCAAATGCAGCCGTGCGACTTTCGTACCTCATCGATTAACTTCCTGGCGTTGGCTGTGGTGTAATCTCCGGCAAAAAACACCACCAAGCACAACTCCTCACTGCTCTTTTGTCTCTGGCCCCGCGTGACTGGAACAATGCTCCTGTTCAACTCGGTGGAGATCCGAACCGATTTCAGCTCCTCGGATTCAGGAAGAAGAACGTAATCCTGCAGCGTCGCATCCTCGGGTAACAAGATCCAGTTGTTCTCATCTGCAACAGGGGTGAAGTCATGGATGTTGCTCCAGTTGTTGTTGAAGATGCTCAAGCCTGCATCTTTGAACTGGTAGCCCAGCTCGGGATAGTAATATTGGAAGCAACCAAACTTCATGCCCGTCGACGATTCGATGATGGGCTGCGTTGCACAGCAGAGGAAGATGTCCATTTTTCTGCAATCCCGAGTACGGAATTGCTGACAAGCCACGACACATTTGCAGTCTTTACATTCACGGAAAAACACACTGCCCTTGATAGGTCCCAGAAATATCCTGCAATTGGTGCAGTCGTCAATGGTGATGGTGGCAGAGTGGTCAAAAATGTAAATGCTGCAGTTCTGACAATCTTGGATGACAAATTGCTCACCAGCAACTTTACCAGGCAATCGGCCCACCGTCTGATCCTTCAAGCCAACCAGCATATAGTCTTTAACGTCAATCTATTGGAACAAAAAACAACAAAAAATTACTTTAAACACATACAAAATACAAGATGCACTGCAGCAATCTGCCAAAGTTTAAGAACATAAGAATTGAGGAGTAGGTCATTCAGCCCCTCGAGCCTGCGCCACCATTCAGTAAGGTCATGGCTGATCTTCTACCTCAACTCCACCTTCCTGCACTATCCCCATATCCCTTGGTTACCAAAAATCTATCGATCTCTGTCCTGAATATACTCAACGACTGAGCCTCCACAGCCCTCTGGGGTAGGGAATTCCAAAGATTCACCACCCTCTGAGTGAAGAAATGTCTCCTCATCTCAGTCCTAAATGGCCGACCCCTTATTCTGAGACTGTGACTCCTGGTTCTAGACTCCCCAGCCAGGGGAAACATCCTCCCTGCATCTACACTGAAACATACAAAATTCTTAGTGCTTGACAATGACATCACCTCTCATTCTTCTAAACTCTGGGAATATAGGCCTAGTCTACTCAATCTCTCCCCACAGGACAATCCCCCCATCCCAGGAATCAGTCTGGTGAACCTTCGTTGCACTCCCTCTATGGAAAGTATATCCTTCCTTAGGTAAGGAGACCAAAACTGTACACAATACTCCAGGTGTGGTCTCACCAAGGCCCTATATAATTGCAGTAAGACGTCTTTACTCTTATACTCAAATCCTCTTGTAATAAAGGCCAACATACCATTTGCTTTCTTAGCCTGAATGTTAACTTTCAGGTGATTCACGTACAAGGACAACCAGGTCCCTCTGAACACCGACATTTCCCAATCTCTCACTATTTAAAAAAAAAAACTGATTTTCTACTTTTCCTACCAAAGTGGGTAACTTCACATTTCTCTACATTATATTCCATTTGCCATGTTCTTGCCCACTCACTTAGCCTGTCTATATCCCCTTGAAGCCTCTTTGCATCCTCCTCACAACATACATTCCCACCCAGCTTTGTATCATCAGCAAACTTGGATATATTACATTTGGTCCCCTCATCCAAATCATTGATGTAGATTGTGAATAGCTGAGGCCCAAGCACTGATCCTTGCAGTACCCCACTAGTTACAGCCTGCCAACCCGAAAATGACCCGCTTATTCCCACTCCCTGTTTTCTGTCCGTTAACCAATCCTCAATCCATGCTAGTATATTACCCCCAATCCCATGGGCCCTAATTCTGTTTAATAACCTCTTGTGTTCACCTTATTGAATGTCTTCTGAAAATCCAAATACACCCCATCCACTGGTTCCCCCCCCCCCCTTATCTATTCTGCTAGTTACAACCTCAAAAAACTCCCAACAGATTTGTCAAACACGATTTCCCTTTCATAAATCAGTGTTGACTCTGTCCAATCTTATTATTTTCTAAGCGCCCTGTTACCACATCCTTAATAATAGATTCTAGCATTTTCCCTACTACGGATGTCAGGCTAACTGGTCTGTCGTTCCCCGTTTTCTCTCTCCCTCCTTTCTTAAATAGTGGGGCTACATTTGCTACCTTCCAATCTGTGGGAACCATTCTAGAATCAATGGAATTTTGGAAGATGACAACCAATGCATCCACCATCTCTATAGCCACCTCTTTCGAAACCCTAAGATGTAGGCCATCAGTTCCAGGGGCTTTATCGGCTTTCAGTCCCCTTAATTTCTCCAGTACTATTTTTTTACTAATATCTTTCAGTTCCTCACTCTCACTGGACCCTCAGTTCTCCACTATTTCTGGGAGGTTTTTTGCATCTTCTTCCGTGAAGACAGACACAAAGTATTTGTTTAATCTCTCTGCCATTTCCTTATTCACCATTATAATTTCTCCTGTCTCAGCCTGTAAGGGACCCAAGTTTACTGATGCTAATCTTTTCCTTTTTACATAGCTACATTAGTTTTACAGTTTGTTCTTCAACAGCACCTCGCAAACCCACGACCTCTATCGCCTAGAAGGACAAGGGCAGCAGGCGCATGGGAACACCACCACCTCCAAGTGCCAACATCATTCGGACTTGGAAATATATTGCCGTTCCTTCATTGACACTGGGTCAGAAACCTGGAGCTGCCTACCTAACAGCACTGTGGGAGTACCTTCACGACACGGACTGCAACAGTTCAAGAAGGTGACTCACCACCACCTTCTCCAGGGCAATAAATGCTGGCCTTGCCAACGACCCCCACATCCCATGAACGAATAAAAATGTACAAAAATTTCTGATCAAATATTCTGAACGGAGAGACGAGTCTTGGTGCGGAAAGCTTTTGACCTATTAATGCACCACTACCTAAATTTTGGAAACCCTTCGCCCATGCTACATCTAGTTAAGGGAAAAACTAGTCTCAGCTGATCAGGACGGTGGCTAGTGCAGGGAAGCCCCAAGTTCCGACCTTGAACTGCGTTAAATTAGCTGATCTGAACTGGAACAATGATCAGGGTAGTATAATTTACATCAGTAACCCTGGGCGGGGTGGAGGAAAAAAAAAACATGGCCAGAGCTCCTGATTGCCGTCAAGAAGCCCCTGCTTGTGGTGTAGATGGGGATGAGACAGGGGACAGAATCATGATCAGTTGTGATGACTCTCACAATAAAACAGCCCGTGACACTCATTGTCTGTGCTCACACAAAGAACGACGACTTAGGTGAAGTGCTAGATGTCCACAGACCCGTGCCCAAACTGCTGATCCACTTAGGCTTGTTCCAACATCCAAGATTACAACTTTCCTAGCAATGTAAAACCAGCAGAGAGGAGCAGTAAAGAAAGAAGTCTGTATGATTATCAAGTATTAGTAGCGTATCTATATGAAGGGAAGAAAAATGAACGTAACCCCTGTTACTCCGCTTAAATCAAACCTCATGTCTGCCAATACGCAGTAGAGATTCAGTAGGTGAAATCCTATCCCAAATTAGGTGATGTGTGACAGGAAGCAGCCAGCCTTGCTTCCCTCCTACACACGCCTTCAAGATCAACTTTTTTTTACTTCTCAAAATGAAAACGGTTTCAGCGCACACGCTCCCGAGCTGTGCCAAGTGCAGCAGTTGCACCAATGCCAGGAAACCCACCAGTTCCGACAATAGCTTACCACAATGTGCAAACAGCACAATGACATTTCGACAAAGCGCCGCTTTCCACATACAGTAATACCTATTGCTTTGTACATCGCTGGTATTGGTCAAGTAACTTTCACCGTCAATTCAGTTTTGTTAGTCGAGTTAGACCGCATCTAGAGTACTGTGCTCAGTTCTGGGCCCCGCTCCTCAGGAAGGATTGGCTTTGTGAGGGGGCGCAGATTCACCAGAATGATACCGGGGCTAAAAGGGTTAAATTAGGAGGACAGGTTGCATGGACTAAGCTTGTATAGAAGATCATGGAGTGATCTAATTGGTGTTTAAGATGGTTAAAGGATTTAATGGGGTAGATGGAAAGAAAACTATTTCCTCTGGTGCAACAGCCCAGAAGAAGGGGGCATAACCTTAAAATTAGAACTAGGCCGGTCTGGGGTGATGTTCGAAAGCACTTCATCACAGAAGATCAGTGGAAATCTGGAACACTCTCAAACAGCTGATGAGGCATGGTCAATCAAAAATTCAATACTGAGAGATTGCTAGGTGTTTGTTAGGCAAGGGTATAAAAGGGATATAGAGCATAGGTAAGCGGAGTTGAGGTACAGATCAGCCAAGATCTAATTGAATGGCGGAACAGGCTCGAGGGGCTGAATGGCCTATTCAGATTCCTGTGTTAGCAGAATCGCACAAAGTTTATTTCAATATCCATATACAGGAAACTTTTGATTTACCGGCACCTAAATAACCGGAAATCTCGGTTAACCGGCAAAATTCAGGAGTAGGTTCAGCTAAGTTTTACTTCATATTCTACTTGCCTTCCTCGAGCTGTTGCTGTGCAAGGGTGTGGCTGCAGCTGTTGCTAAGCTACAGAGACACTTGCAACTTGTGGCCATTGTTCTGAACCTGTTGCTAAGCAACAGGGTTTGTTGCTTTATACGGAGCTCTCAGCTCTCCGTATCTTTCACTATAGCTTTTGGTTATCTGGAATTTTTGATGAACCGGCACCACGTCGGTCCCGGATAATAAAAAAAAGTTTCCTGTATTGGCTACAACTACAAATTAAACATGCAACTAAATTTTGAGGAACCACAAAATACATGTGGTAAATTGGTTATGAAAGGCACAAGAAACACACACAGTAAAAATTGTTTCCACTGTGCCCAAATGTAGGTAATTGTACTTTGAAGTGTTTGGATAACCCCATTGGGTGTGAAATTTAGGTGCTGTACATAGGAAGGAGAAAAACTTTGCTTGACCAGCAGGAAGGTTCAGCTGAGCTTTCAGAGTGACGGGTTAACACGTAGGCTCAGATTTTGCAGTAAAAACAACAGCGAGGCTATCTCTCCCAGGAGACTCGGCATTGAAACACATGGTAGTTGCAGTACTTACCCACTAAACACGCCAGAAAAAGTGAAGGCTTGTCCATTCAAGTGCAAGTGGATTTTTAACAGCATGATAAGTCGCAATTACTGCCAAACAACTCCTCTGGCCCTGAAAATTAACTTTTACAAGTGTGGAGCCTCATTCCTTCAGATTTTAATTATTGTTGGCGATTTAGAAAAATAGAAAATTTAAAATAACTTTTTTTTTAAGCTGCGTCTTTTATCTCTCTCAAGCCCATCTTTCTTTCCCTCTCTATTTCACTTTCTGTACATGATTTGGCATTGAATTAACTATTCTAACTTCCACTTCCTGGTTCAGACCCTGCATACCTCAGTAAGGATTCTTCAATCTGATTGGTTAAGGAGATACACAGTTGCTTGCCAGATCCCCTTAGAGGGCACCGTGCCAAAATGGATTTCTAATCACTGCAACTTCCAGTGTAAGAGCCCATAGAAAGTCTGCGGGCAAGTGCAATGAACAGCCAGCCCCGTTCGTTCACTGCTGATTGCAGACGAGGCTTCAGTTTAACGCCTTATCCAAAAGACGCCAGCTCCGACAGTGCAGCACTCCCTCCGTCTCCGGAGTGTGACTTCAACCCACAACCTTCCGACTCCGAGGCGAGAGTGCTACCAACTGAGCCACAGCCGACCACACTAGTGGCTTTGAGCCAGAGATCAGCCACGATCTTACTGAATGGCGGAGCAGGCTCGAGGGGCCAAGTGGCCTATTCCTGCTACTAGTTATGTTCTTAGTTCTTGTTTGTGTAATCAGTGACTTCAGACATCAATAATTTTCTTCAACGAAGAACATCCATTTACACGGATTTCTTGGTTATCTCAAACTCAGCTACAATTTTCCCCAAAGAATACCGGTTTCACATCCCTTCTCTACACAATTAATGCAGGTCGAGGAAATTAAATAAAAAACGGCCTAATTTAAAAAAAACTGGGACCTACAACATTAAGGAATATTCGAGTTAGGAAGTTAACTCACACAAGTCTAACCTAATTACCTAATTATAAAATGCTGGTGCCTGCAGTCCTAGAAAAGGTCACCGTTAGTTCAAATATCCAGTAGCCTTCCAGCTTGGGCAGGCGTGTTTTAAAAAAAATTCATTCTCGGGATATGGGGGTCACTAGCAAGGCCAGCATTTATTGCCCATCCCTAATCGTCCTCGAGATGGTGGTGGTGAGCAACAATACAACAGTGTATTTGTCAAGTTACCAGAATCTAACCTGTCGACTGACCTGCAACGTCACAGCTTGCCTATGACTAGAGTTGGGCAAGGTACTGAAGGTAAATAAATTGCCCATACAACTGCACCCCAGCAAAGAGTAACAACACCGTTAGGTGAGGGGGAAGAGGGACTTGGTCACTTTATTTTTAAGATGATTTTTTTTAAATAAATGATTTGTAGTTCCCAGGCATGACACTGCCCCAAGCACAATAACATTAATCAGCACTTCACCCCAACAACCCTTACGCTTTGGAGAGCAGGGTTGGGGAGCAGAGAGCGAGAAAGAAAGGACTCCAGTAACAGCCACACTGTATTCACATCTTTATCCTGATAGAGAAATAAACAATAGCTGAAGCAGTATGGTTACTGCATACAGTAGGGGTAGAATACAAGAGTAAAGGTAAATTAGTACAAAACAGTCAGGCCACAGTTGGAATACCGTGTACAGTTTTGGGCAACGCATTGTAGGAAGGACATTCAAAAAATCACAGCGTACAGCACAGATTCACCAGAATGATGCCAGGGAGGGAAAACTATCGCGATGCGACTCGAGATACTGAGACTCGTTCCACCAGAGCAGAGAAGGCCAAGAGGAGATTGAATAGAAGTGTGGGTTTTTTCCCCCCACAATGAAAGGTTTTGATCAAGTGAATAGGGAAAGGCCATTTCCTCTGGTCAGGGAAGTCAGTGATCAAGAGTCTTCAATGAGGAGGGAGATGGAGCAGGTAGCGTGGAATGCTTTGCCCCAGAGAGTGGCCGAGTCAGAGTCCATGGCACCTGTTAAGGGAAAACTGGATAAATATTTGAAGCAGAGGAACACACGGGGTTGCGGGGAGGGAGCGGGGACAGAGGGATTGTAAAATGTTGGTCCCTTAGAGGATGAGACCGGGAAATTAATGGTGGGAAACAGAGATGGCAAAAACACTGAACAATTATTTTGTATCAGTCTTTACAGTAGAGGACACTAAGAATATCCCAACACTGGACAAACAGGGGGCTCTAGGGGCCGGGGGGGGGGGAGGAACTAAATACGATTAAAATCACTAAGGAAGTGGTACTTGGTAAAATAATGGGGACTCAAGGCGGATAAATCCCCTGGACCTGATGGCTTGCATCCTAGGGTCTTGAGGGAAGTAGCGGTAGGGATTGTGGATGCATTGGTAATAATTTTCCAAAACTCACTGGACTCAGCAAAGGTCCCGGCAGATTGGAAAACTGCTAATGTAACACCCTTATTTAAAAAGGGTAGTAGGCAGAAGGCTGGAAACTATAGACCTGTTAGCCTAACATCTTGGTTGGTAAAATGTTAGAGTCCATTATTAAGGAGACAGTAACGGACATTTGGATAAACATAATTTAATAGGACAAACTCAGCGTGGTTTCATGAAGGGGAAGTCATGTTTGACAAATTTGCTGGAGTTTTTTGAGGAAGTAACATACAGGGTGGATAAAGGGGAACCAGTGGACGTAGTGTATTTAGACTTCCAAAAGCATTTGACAAGGTGCCACACAAAAGATTATTGCTCAAGATAAAAAAAATCACGGGATTGGGGGAAATATTCTGGCGTGGGTGGAGGATTGGCTCTCTAACAGAAAGCAGAGAGTTGGGATAAATGGTTCGTTCTCAGATTGGCAACCAGTAACTAGTGGTGTTCCGCAGGGGTCAGTGCTGGGTCCCCAACTCGTTACAATCTATATTAACGATTTGGAGGAGGGGACCGAGTGTAACATATCAAAGTTTGCAGATGATACAAAGATGGGACGGAAAGTAGTGAGTGAGGAGGACATTAAAAACCTGCAAAGTGACAGACAGGGCTAAGTAAGTGGCAGAGATTTGGCAGATGAAATACAATACTGGAAAGTGTGAGGTTATGCACTTTGGCAGGAAAAAATCATAGAGCAAGTTATTATCTTAATGGCAAGAAACTGGAAAGTACTGTAGTACAAAGGGATCTGGGGGTCCTGGTGCACGAAACTCAAAAGTTAGTATGCAGGTGCAGCAAGTGATCAAGAAGGCCAATGGAATGTTGGCTTTTATTGCTAGGGGATGGAATATAAAAACAGGGAGGTATTGCTGCAGTTGTACAAGGTATTGGTGAGACCGCACCTGGAATACTGCGTACAGTTTTGGTGTCCATACTTAAAAGACATACTTGCTCTCGAGTCAGTACAAAGAAGGTTCACTCAGTTAATCCCGGGGATGAGGGGGTGGTCATATGAGGAGAGGTTGAGTAGATTGGGACTCTACTCATTGGAGTTCAGAAGAATGAGAGGCGATCTTATTGAAACATAAGATTGTGAAGGGGCTTGATCGGGTGGATGCGGTGAGGATGTTCCCAATGTAGGGTGAAACTAGAACTAGGGGGCATAATCTTAGAATAAGGGGCTGCTCTTTCAAAACTGAGATGAGGAGAAACTTCTTCACTCAGAGGGTGGTAGGTTTGTGGAATTTGCTGCCCCAGAAAGCTGTGGAAGCTACATCATTAAATAAATTTAAAACAGAAATAGATAGTTTCCTAGAGGTAAAGGGAATTAAGGTTACAGGGAGCGGGCAGGAAATTGGACATGAGTCTAGGTTCGGAATGGTCATGGCCCTGTGGGTAGTGGAGTGGGCCCAGGGGCCATGCAGCCTGTTAGATTTCAGGAGATGGTTTTATTCCTGTTCCTGGCTGGGGTGGAGATCGCT